>NW_016803776.1:605925-635664 GCF_001698545.2 Rhinopithecus bieti | reverse complement strand
AAAAAAAAAAAAAAAAAAAACAGTTGTATGTCTAAACCACAACTTTGACCATGCCAATTAATTAATGAGATTTCCAATTGTTTTCAGGAAAAAAAAAAATCTTAATTTTTAGCTGAAACCTGAGGACTATCATGGTCTGACCTCTGATTATTTAACTTCTTACCTCTTCCCCTCCCCACAAGGGTTACTGAACCTAGAGATTAGTTTTGAGGATTGAAGGATTGGGGGCCTTCCATTGCTGAAATGCTTTAACCAAAATACCATGCCCTTCATCCCATGAGAGATTTGGCAGACTGTAATTGAAAACTGGTCAGTAAGTCAGTAGCACTTGAATCATAAAAATGTGAGGCCAGTACATAAGAATAATAAACACTGAGTTCATAGTAGTGAGGAAGGTGAAAGAGAAATGGAACTGTGGAAAAGTGCCCAGAGAACCTCAAACTGTATTTATGTTTTATTTCTTACAAATATGGTATAATGTTAATATATATATAAAACTGGGAGAATGCTGTACAGGTGTTTACTATATTCCTATAGGCATGTTCAGTGTTTACTAATTGACAACCAACAAGGCATCTTTTTATGCATTGTACATTTAATCTAGACTTTATGCCTAATATATGAAAAGTGAAATGGGCCCTGAGCCTAGTCTAAAGTCACACAGCTAGTGTGCGAAGCCTCGATCATTAGTATGCATTTAGTGACAGAGGTAGAGAATTCAAATCTACTTACCAAGATATGTGCCTATGTCTTCCTGGCTATAAAGATGGACAACCTTTTCCCACTTTCTTTGCAATCAAGTGTATCTATGTTCCAGCTAATGGAATGTGAGCAGAAGTACTGCACATATTTTCACACATGGTCCATAAAATCCTTTTATAAGTGATCATCTATTCTCTTCCTCTATTTGCTGGATGTCAGTACTAAAGGTGACTGTGAAAGCTTTGTGTTGATGAAAACAGAACCACTGTCAACCTGGATCCCTGAATGTCTGCATGGAGCAATGTGCCCAACATCAACAACCCCTTATAGCAGGCTGTAGGGACACTATGCATCAACACAGTAAATTTCTAAGTCACTGACATCTGTGAGTTTATTCATTTTAAAAAATGCATTATTTTAACTTAAATATATTGATACTGGAAGTGGAGTGTTGCATTAATGAAAACCTTAGCACATATGGCATTGGCTTGGTGGTTGTACAACAGGGGAAAAGAAAATAGTTACCATAGCGGCAACCAAAATGAGTGATTGAGAGGCACGTCTCAGTCATCAAGGTTTATTGTGCCAGTTTGAGGATGCGTCCAGGAAAAACTCAAGTAACAGACACATCTGTGGCTGTTTTTTCCAAAGAGGTTCTCAAAGGTTTAATATTTATACATTTTCCTTTACAAAGGTAGAGGGGTCGGTGTGGCAATGAGGCAGATGATTACATACTTGTGAGATTTTAGTTAGTACTCAATAAATCTACATTTTATGTAAGATAAGCTGAACAAAGAAAATAGGAATGGAGGAAGCAGACATCTCAGGGTAGAGTGAAGGAATGATACTCTCATCTTCTCTTTGTTCTGTACCTGGGAAAATAAACTAGTAGATATTATTAGTGTGGAGTCTTTTGAAAAATCTGGTGTCTAGTTAGCCCTTAGGGAAGAAAGCCTAAGAGCTGGGAGGGAATATCATGAAGTCTTTTGGACCTCCCATCCCATCATGCCATGAACTTAGCTTCCAAGTTTTCTATGGGGTCCCCTTGGCCAAGAGAAGAGTCTGTTTCATCAGTTAGGGGTTTAGAATTTTATTATTTCTCAAGAGTACAACTTTCGGCTGGACATGGGGGCTCATGCCTATAATCCCAGCGCTTTGGGAGGCCAAGGTGCGCAGATCACCTGAGGCTAGGAGTTTGAGACAAGCCTGGCCAACATGATGAAACCCCATCTCTGCTAAAAATACAAAAAATTAGCCAGGCATGGTGGTGCATGCCTGTAATCCAGCTACTAGGGAGGCTGAGGCATAAGAATCACTTGAAACCAGGACACAGAGGTTGCAGTGAGCTAAGATCACACAACTGTACTTCAGCCTGAGGGACAAAGTGAGACACTCTTAAAAAAAAAAAAATAAAGTACAACTTTCACCTCGGAAAACATGAACGCTGGCCACATGCCTCTTCAGTCCTTAGCTTTATGGCAGGGTCAGTGAATTATGCCCTGAAGGCCAAATCTGGTCCATCACCTTTTTTTAAAAAACAAAGCTTATTGGAACACAGCCACACTAATTTTTTACATATTGTCTATGATTGCTTTTGTACTACAAAAGCAGAATTCAAAGACCATATGGCCCACAATGTAAATAAAATATAATTTGAAACTTTACAGAAAAATTTGCCAGCATCTACTCTAAGGGAAAGACTTACAAAGGACTGGAATGTTAAGGGGGTTGGCTTTTCCTCTCTAGATATTAAAGAGATAGCTTTTTTACAAAAGGGGATGGAGAAAGTCCAGAAATTTTGCCTTAATTTTATGTAAATGTCTATTGCTTCCTCATTCCAAATAGTAAGTGATAAGATGGATTTGAAAAACAAATAAATAGTAAGAGATAAGATGGATTTGAAAAACAAAAGTTCATTAAAACTCGGTTCTGAGGTAAAGACAGATTTAGGGTATGGTCTTCCCATCTAGATCTTCTATCTCAGGTAGTATCATGGTAGAACTACTAAGTTGTAAGGAAGCAAAAAAAAAAAAAAACCAAGATTGATAATTACGAATAAGAAAAAAAACTTTTATCATGTTTATAGGCACTAGGAACTAAATGGAAATATTTGAAGGAGTTGATTGTCAAAGAAACTAGGAGACCAGACTAAAAATGCCTTTCTTTGAACAATCTTTGGGCTCCTAAACTTGATGAGGAGAAAACAGACTACCAAACCTGTACAACACCAAGGAGGATGACTCTCCAACATCCACTTTGAATGTGGTCATGGAAGTAATGGATAAGGAAGAACTTTCCAGATGATACAGCCAGGAGCCATGGAGAACAATGGACAAGGGAAGAATGTTCCCCCTAGGGAGAAGAATCAGCATCTAATCCAGGAACTTCCTCCACTGGCCTGGCAAAAGGATTTCATAAAGTTTGACCAGTAGGGTTTCATCATTGCTTAATCCAGTGAGCTGTGTCTCCCATTCTTTCTTCTTATGAATAGAAGTATTATTGTGACACAGTTATTGTGCAGTGTCCCTACTTTATCCCTGAATACTGGGTGGAGAGGGACAAGCACAGTAACAAGTCTTTTTTGTGCACAGGTTGAGTTGCCAGCTCATGGGAAGCTACATTTGGACATTATAAAGAAAACTGTATATCATCCAGGTATTAAGCGCCTGGAATTGGACTAAAGAAGGGGAGGAGGTGGTTCCAGACGAGAGAGAAAGATGAAACTGGTATTTGTTCTCAGAAGGTTGGACTGTGACAGAGATTGTTATGTGTTCACAGAAACCTTCTCTATTTTTCCTGGCGACATAGTTTGCAGCCCCACTTGTAGAAAGATATATTTAATTTATGTCACCAAGTTCTACAAATAACCAAGGTTATCAGAAATGATGTGTGCTCCTTCTAGGTCTGGCTCATAAATGCTCCGACAGGTAAATCCTACTCCCTTCTACTCTCAGGTGACTGAGTACTAATGATTAAAGCAATCTTAGAAGCCATGCACAGAGAGCAGCAGAGGCTTCAACAGCCTAAATCTCAGAATGCCCGGAGGACTCACACATGCCTAAACACCTGTTCCCTCTGAAAGAACTTTATATGAACAAGAAACAAATTTCTCTTGTGTTAAGTCACTGAGACTTGGGGGTTTATTTGTTATAGCAGGTAATATTACCTTAACTATTGTAGGGATCCACAGTACTTAAGGAGCCTAAATATAATGTTTCAGATCAACTCACGTGAACCAAGCATAAAATTAGTTGTCTAATAATGTACACATATATACCCCAGATCACAAGCTTCTGTTCAAATAAGCAAAACAGTTTTGTTATTTAGTACTTTAAGTTTTAGCCTGGAGGGGTGTGTGTGTGTGTCTATGCGTGTGTGTGTGTGTGTCTATGCGTGTGTGTCTGTGTGTTGGGGGGGTGGGGGGCGGCGTAAGAGGAAGAGAGAGAAAGAGAGAGAGAGAATTTCCCTAAATAAAACTTCCTCCTCCTTTCTGTCTGAAAGTGGCTCAGGGAATCAATAATTATTATTTCATATGAAATACTCCACACAAAAAGGCAAGCTAGTGCCTCCTACTGGTCCCGCTGGTAAAGTACATATCCTTGAGACAGTGTATCACAGAGCTATTAAGTGGGGAATCCAGGATCAGGGAGTTCTCATGACTTTAGAGCCTGTGCACCATCTACCATACTCCAACATTCTTTACAAGCATTATCATGAGGGTATTTCAGCGGTCCACATAGAATACTTGGTAATGTTGGACTGGCACTTAAAATTTGACCCTCAGTTTACTAATAAGGTTTTAAAGAAGCCAGACACCCATATCACACCAGGATAAAATGCTACCTTTCCAAATGAGATTACTTTAAAGCCTTAATGCATCTGGGGAAACAGAGAGTAACCCTGGGGGACATATAATATTGGTTAGACCAAATGCCAGAGATTAGGAGCAGGGAGAGAGTAGTGGCAAGTACAGGGGAGACAGGAAACAATTAAAGTTATTAAACAATAATTCTTCAAGGAATCCCCTACCTGGAGTATATTTATTTCCATCTTAAACATAATTTTCCAAAATCTAAAGCAAAAGGCCTTTATACTCCATTAGCATTTCTTTCTCAATTTCCAATAAAAATGATCAGCTGAAAAGATCAGCCAGTAACATCTATAATAATAAAACAATCTCAGCCACCTTTAAGCAATGTACACAATAATCATATTAAAAGTGTATATCTAGAAGGTGGTCTGCTTGTCCATGTGAAGACGCAGGTATTTAGATTAAATTATTAAAGTAATAAATAACAATTGAGAACCAACTGAAATAATAGTAGATGCTAAATAGTAGTAGCATTTAGAAAGTCAACTGCCCTTAAAATAAGCAGAAAACCAAAAGCCCATCACACAGCAGCTGAGATCTGAGTGAATTTTGAAGGTATAATTGTGCAGGGTATGCGATGAAATCAGTGCCACTGAGTCAAGTTTATGGTAATCCTCTAATTGGAGGCTTTTAGTGGCAAAGGAAAGCAAGATTCTTTACATGAAAAGGAAGGTTCTATTGTAATGATGTCCATGGAATTGGAACTAAAACTAAAATAGCTAAAGGACCAAAACAGTCATTCTTGCTTTAAGGGTTCCCAAGTGTCCTTTCTAACATTTCTCTTTCTCCCTGCCCAGCAGTTCCAATCTCCACAGTATGGATGTGGCTGTTCATTACAAGTGTCTTTCAACATCAGCACCCAGAATCAATCAGAACTTCTCTTTGAGTCTCTTAACCTAAATTCCACCCCTCCCTCGCCCACTCCAAGAAAAGGATTTGATTGATTCATATGTTATCATCTCTCTTTGGGTAGGGTCTTTTACACAAGACCACGATGAAGGCCACTAGGTACCTGTGATGGTTAATACTGAGTGTCAACTTGATTGAATTAAAGGATGCAAGGTATTGTTCCTGGTGTGTCTGTGAGGGTGTTGCCAAAGGAGATTAGCATTTGAGTAAGTGGACTAGGAAAGGCAGACTCACCCTCAATTTGGGTGGGCATAATCTAATTGGCCGCCAGCATGGCTAGAATAAAGCTGGCAGAAGAAGGTGGAAGGGGCTGACTTGCTGAATCTTCTGGCCTTCATCTCTCTCCCATGCTGGATGTTTCCTGCCCTTGAACATCGGACTCCAAGTGCTTCAGCGTTTGGACTCTTGGTCTTAGACTAGTGAGTCTAAATGACTCTTGGACTTAACACCAGTGAGTCCACAGACTGAAGGCTGTACTGTCAGCTTCTCTACTTTTGAGATTTTGGGACTTGGACTGGCTCCCTTGCTCCCCAGTTTGCAGATGGCCTATTGTGGGACCTTACCTTGTGATCGTGTGAGTCAATACTCCTTACTAAACTGCTTCATATACACATCTATCCTATTAGTTCTGTTCCCCTATAGAATACCCCAATTAATATACCCCTAACTAATACCCCAACAGTACACTTTTGGATACCCTAATGATAAGCCATCTTTGAAAGCAGTATACAACCATTGTCTCTTCAGCGACTTCCCAGGAGCAAAGAACAGCCTAATACTAATATTTTTTAGCAAAGGAGAGATGGAAAGGCAGTTTAATCTAGAAAAAGGAGTTGACTATGACAGGCGGATTGATTTCCATATCTGAAACAAATATTTTTCTGAAGTCAGAACTAAGAATTTAATGACCTTGAAAAGCTCTAAGTAGTTTTTCTGTATTTGAAGAAAGAAAAGTGATTCATTCTTTTGAAGATAGGCATATTGATCTGAATTCAGTCAATTTTGTGGGCATTGGCCCCAACATATACCTATTATATGCCACTGTCATCAGTATGCTGAACAAACAGGACTCACAGAGTGCAATCCTAAAAGCAACTTTATTTTGCTCTCCCATTGTCCCTTTGAATTTGCTAAAAGGAAGCTGTCCTTCTCCTGCCACTGGATGGAAATCTACCAGGCTACATGGCCTGATGTATCGATGGTCCCTTTGGGTAACAAAGTTTTCATTATCACTTCACAAGCACAATAGTAACTAAAAATCTTCAATCTCTACTACATAAACACAACAGTAACCAAAAACTGCCAGTCCCTACTAATAACAAAAGTTTCAATCAAACCTGAGTCAATATTAAACATTTCCCATCCTTGGAGGAGTGGAGGTGTAATTCTTAAACTCTCTCTCTCTCTCCCCATCTGGGATTTCTATTCCCTGTTCCTAAGTCACTGCTCCTTCTGGATTAGAATACAGAGTGGGAAAAGAGGAAGAGTCAAAGGAAATGGGTGCATCTTCTTAAGACATGATAGCTGTTTGACAGTGACTCTTTTCTAAGCATGTGTCTATGCTCTTTCGGAGTCACCTCTGCTGGGTCCCTCCAACCATAATTGCATTGCCGTGGGGCGTGCATCTCTGGAGGCAGGCCTTCTTTATTCAACACTATATACCTCAAATCTCTGTCAAGAACCATATTGAGCAGGAGTCTTTATTAAACAGACATTCCTAAGGTGGGGTTCCCACTCAGGCCCCAGAATTTTTGCCACATTGGCCCAATATTGGCAGATGGAGGGGGTGGAAAGAGAGCAGTTGCTTTCTAGTTCCATTTCTCTAGTTTGAAGCCACAGAAAGATTTAGATAACTTCTTCACTTTTAGCTTGCTCATGCATGAGTCAGATATTAGTCACTGTATCTAACAATTCTAGGGACTGTTTATGAAGCTCTCTGAATGATCCCACTTAATCCTCCCTCCCTTGAATTCGAAATAAGGAGCACATACCTCTCCACCTTGCCTCCTTAGCAACAGAGTATAGGGTGGGAAGTTTATACAACCCCCTCCAAAGCATTCCTCTTCATAAAAGATTCTCATTTTCAAACACCCACATTTTTTTTAAATCCCTTACTGAGAGTGAGGCTCTCTGAGAATTTTTTGGCCATCTACTTTGAAATTCCTAAAGGATGGTCTGACTCACTTTGATATCTGAAATTTACTACATCTTGATGTCTTGAAACTTTCATTTCTAACATCCTATTATACTGCCTAATACATTATAAGAAATCAATTGATCAAAAATGAAAAGAAACATTATGCTCATGATTTTCATTTTTGCTCTATCTTTATTCCAGTGTTAGAAACTTCCTTTATCTGTACACTGACCTGCAGATCATTCTTGAATTATCTATTCTTGATGGTCTCAAAAGAAATATATTGGGAGAGTGCTAGGACAAGACACATGCAGGAAACTCAAATGGAAATGATCTCTAGATAGACACATTGCTGCTGCGAGATGACTACTTCTCCACTCAAATGCTATTTCACCATCTCCTGAATTACATTTTCCCCCACCAGTTCACTTAATATGCACCTTCCCAATGCTGTCTTGGAATTTAATTTTCCTCTAGGAAAAATGTTACATTCTCATCTATCCTTGAGCATGTTTTCTTCTTTTTTCTTATTTTCATAAATAAATGTTGGGACAAAGACAAATGTGCAGAAGCTGCAAGAAGGCACATGCGCCAGTGAGTGAAAAAGGGAGACAGAGAGAGACAAAGACATTTGGGGAATTGTCTGACTCAACTCAGGCTTTCATAACAAAATACCATAGAATGGGTGGTTTAAGCAACAGAAATTTATTTTATCACTGCTCTGGAGGCTAGAAGTCCCAAATCAGGGTGCTGGCCAATTTGCTTCCTGGTAAAAGATCTTTTCCTAACTTGCTACCTTCTCTCTGCGTCTTCACATGGCAAGGAGATACAGAGACAGAGAGAGAGAGCAAGCTCTCTCTTGTCTCTTCTTATCAGGACACTAATACTGTCAGATCAAAGCCCCATCCTTATGAGCTCATTTAACCTTAATTACCTCCACAAAGGCCCTACCTCCAAATACAGTCACATTGAGGGTTGTGACTTCAAAACAGGAATTTTGAGAAGCACAAACATTCAGTTCACAGCAGGAATGATTATATCACCAGCTAGTTTAGCATTATGTTGCTCAATGTTGTGATAAGACTAGCAGCCTCTATAGCAGGAATGGCTAAATGGGAAGACTCCATCGTGCTGCATTTTTTCTAGTGAATCACAAGCAATATCAGGGTTCTTTAACTTTAAGATTATGTAACCTGTGGTGATAGGCAGGATAATGACCCACAAAGATATGTATGCTCTGAACACTGGAATCTGTGACTATATTACCCTATATGGCAAAAGGGACTTGGCAGATGTGAGGACCTTGAGATATTAAGGACTTTGAGATGGAGAGATTATCCTGAATTATCCAAGTGGCTCCAATATTTTACAAGTGTCCTTAAAAGTGGAAGAGAGAGGCAGAAGAGTTGCATCACAGAGAAATGTGACTAAGAAAGAAGGTGAGAGATGCAATGTTAAGAAGAAATTGACCTGCCATTGCTGGCTTTGAAGATGGAGGAAAAAAGCCCACAAATCAAAGAATATAGGTAGCTTCTAGAATTTGGAAAAGGAAATTGGTTCTCCTCCAAAGCAACTGGAAAGAAACACAATCTGATTGGTACCTTCATTTTAACCCAGTGAGGCCTTTATTGGACTTCTAATCTATAGAATAGCAAGATGATAAATTTGAGTTTCTTATAAGCTACCAAGTTTTTAATAATTTATGATAGCAACAATAGAAAACTGATACACATGTCAAAATTTCTCACCCTCCTCCTCCTCAAAAAGTGGGTCTAATTCTTTCAGTCAATATCCATAACCCAAATCTCTGCTTTACGTGGGATGTACCTCCAGCTACACACCAGCACCACTAACTAAACTCATGATACACAGAACCCACATCAGAGCAGTTTATGAACTGTCTACACAATTCAGTCATCACTTACAAAACAAACAGACTGGAGAAAATGCAAACTTATTTGTTTTAAAAGCTAAGGATGCTTTCAGGAGATAATTTAATGTTTGTTACTGATGCTAAGTCCTCTAGACTATAAGCACTTCTTGAGGATAGGGACTACTTCTTGTTTGCAATTCCATCTTCAGAACCTAGGAGTTCAATGCCTGACACACAGTAGATGCTCAAAAAACACTACTTGAATTTTTTTTTTTTTTTTTTTTTTTTTTTTTTTTTTTTTTTTTTTTTTTTTTTTTTTTTGAGACAGAGTCTCGCCCTGTCACCCAGGCTGGAGTGCAGTGGCATGATCTCAGCTCACTGCAAGCTCCACCTCCTGAGGCACGCCATTCTCCTGCCTCAGCCTCCTGAGTAGCTGGGACTACAGGCACCCGCCACCACACCTGGCTAATTTTTGTATTTTTAGTAGAGACGGGGTTTCACCATGTTAGCCAGGATGGTCTCGATCTCTTGACCTCGTAATCTGCCCGCCTTGGCCTCCCAAAGTGCTGGGATTACAGGCATGAGCCACTACGTCCAGCTTAGTTGAATATTAAAATAACTATCATAGACTCTTACTGGAATTTGACAGGATGCAACTTAAGGCCCTTCATAATTTTTCACTCTTGACTTTGTTTTACTATAAATAAAGCTATTGCATTTGTCAAAAAATTTTCAGTTTACAAGAACTAGAAACCCAAGCAAGTGAAGAAATTTGTAGGATGCATAATTAATAAAGGCCAGCATGGTGCCAGCTTTAAGAATTCCTAAGTTCAAAATAGTTCTTGCACTAGGTCTTCAGGATCTTCTCTCTTGTTTGAATAATGTTTCATTACTAAAATTTAAAATAGATATTAATAAACTGGGCAATCTTGATTATTCTATTTCATTCTAATGGCTTACTGTTTCTTAAGAGAATGTCACTTGCTCTCCCAGAGAAAACAACATTAAAATGTGTTTCCACCTACATATCTGAAAGATCTCTCCAAAGATACACAAACAAAATAGAATTTGTCATATCCACATTTAAAGATATTCATTTCCCACACTTAAAGTCAGCAGATATAAAAATTATTTTGTAAGATTGATCATTATAATATTGGATTGAATATTCCATGGGTGAAAGCATCTACCTTCTTTCCTCTTCTGTAGACTTTAGCAACAGTGGAAATTATACCAAATATAATACAGATGTTCTGTCCTCTAACATCCTACAGTGTAACAAGATAATTTACTAGTCACTGTGGGTATAACAAATGTATTTTCCTAACCAAGAGTTCAGAAAATATACCACTTGTATTAGTTCTCATGCTGCTAATAAAGACGTAGCCAAGACAGAGTGACTTATAAAGCAAAAGAGGTTTAATGGACTCACAGTTCCACATGGCTGGGAAGGTCTCACAATCATCGTAGAAGGCAAAGGAGGAGAAAGACACATCTTATGTGGCAGTAGGCAAGAGAGAACTTGTGTAGGGAAACTTCCCTCTGTAAAACCATCAGATCTTGTGAGACTTACTCACTACCACAAGAACAGCATGGGAAACACTTGCCCCCATGATTCAATTACCTCCCACCAGGTGCCTCCCACAACACATGGGAATTATGGAAGCTACAATTCAAGATGAGATTTGGGTGGGGACACAGCCAAACCATATCACCACTTTAGCCATTGCCTCCAGTGTCAGCATAATTGTCTATTCTTTGCTTTAAATTTAGAACAGAAATTACATCTCTTTACAACTATTAAGACAGTTCATCTTACTAAAGAATTGCAGTATTACTTCAATTATGAAATCCAGTTTGCTGGATTATACATTACAGTGTTGAAATTCTGGGACAGGTTGATGGTTAGTGGAACAATGTGGTAGAACACTTAAAGTTAGAACGGGCCAGAAAGCCTGGAATATAAGGTCATTTTTATTAAGAAGAAGAGTTGAAGAAATGAAGGAGAAAATAGATGAAGTATGAGGCTTCCTTCTGATGCATGAAGATTATATAGAAAGGTGAGTAAAATAATACTTAACCAGAGGAAATAAAGAGTAGAAAACAAAGTACAATCAAATGTTAGGTTTATAGTACAGATTATGAAAGTTACAGAAGAAGGGAGAAATACTCATTCATTTCAAATATTTGATGCTAACTTCTACTTAAGTTCCTAGTGATGTTATATGTTTTATCTTTTTAAAGCCATTCATCTGAGCATTCTGGCCAACTCAGTAACTGGGCTCCTTGTTAAATACTAATAACCTGACCCTTTTTCTTCATTCTTCCAAATGACAACCTATGAGAATAGACTTTTCGTTCTACTCATTTGGAACAGAACCACCTTAAAAATGACTTCAGCAAATCCGAAAGTTAAATCTTTTAAGTGAAATGTATTTGCGAAAGAAATATGGTAACTGAAATATGTAGCCACTCATCATAATTCAGTATTTTATTAAATAATAGCTGTCGGGGTGAGGTGGGGGTTGAGCATTTTGGATCCACTTTAAAATTACACTTAAAAAAGTTTAGAGTTCTCTGAAACATGACAGGCAAATGAACAATTGAAATTGTTGTGGGAAATGTAATCGCATGTGACAAGATATAGTGTGTGAGGTGAAGCCAGGAAAGCAAACCAGTATATTTCAACTTCAGCAAGAATCAAGTCAGGTGAATTCAATGATGTTAAACCAAGCCACACGGCCAATCTACTGTTAGCTGAAAACAGGTGTTTTTAGAACCAATCTCTTAGGCTCTACTTTCAAAATCTCTAGATCTTTTTCTCTATCTTTTGTAGCTGAGTTTTAAATAAATGTTTCATCTATTTTAGAATGTCAAATTTAGTTCCAACAGGATCTCTTTTCACATTAAAATTTACTTTTATTATCTTTGCTTAGAATCTATAAGTAACCTAAAAAATCTTCAAGTTGAAGGTACTATTACCAACATATAGACACCTTGAAATAAATGTAGGATAAAGCAATGTTGCCATGATGGTGACAGCTATTCTAAAGTTTGCCAAAATGACACAGAAGCATACACTTAATAATCCCTAAGAAGGATTGTTATTCAATATAAAGACAATTACAAATAGACATTTGAACTCACAGTTGTTGGGTCTAGAAATAGCCAAAAGTTCACAATTACAAACATTCTCACTTAAAATTGCAGTCATTGAAAAGCTACAATATGCTGAAAACTACACTATGGACTGTGAAAGATGCTGAGGAGAATAAGGCAGATCTTACCTTCAGTGAATTTGTAATTTAGTAATTTATCATATAAAATATCTCTTTCAGTCTGGACAAGATGGCATAAATCCATTTCTCTTTACTCCTCCCTTCTAAGCACAACTATAAAGCTGGAAAATAACATAAAAGACAACCAAAGGAGAACTCTGTGTGGTTGTAAAAAGAATGTGAACTTATCTGAGGATCTTAGGACTGAAGTAATACAGCAGTGGGGCATCATACATCCATCCCTCTACCTAACAGCAGGCCATCCAGACCCGTATTTACCAATTCCCAATGTAGGTAGGCTCATTCCTCTCCATGATCAAACCATCGTCCCTCTGACAACATCAGGCAGGACTGACACCATTGAGTTGATCAGGAGCCCCTTTTGTTGTTTTCTGAGAAAAAGTGGTCAAGGGAAGAATTCTTCCCCACTCCTCCACCACCCCTTTCTATTTCACACAAGAGTGCATTTTAAAATGACCCAACTATATCTATTTACAATAAATCACTTTCAACCCAACAACATAGGCAAGCTGAAACTAAAAGCTTGCTAAATAGTATTCCATAAAACACTATATTTTTATAAAATAAAAAAGCAGCCATGGCTACATAAATATGTGATAAAGTAGACTTCAGAGCAAAGAAAATCAGTAGCAACAAATAGGGGGAGGACATAATGACAAAATCACAATTAAGCTGGGTACTTCAGCATCCCCTTCTCAGCATCTGAAAGGACTACCAGAAATAAAAACAGCAAGAATTTAAAAGATATGAACAACACAGTCAACTAAGAATTCCTAATGTACTTATATAGAATACCACACCACCAACAACAACAATATACACACATTTTTCAAGTGTCCATGGAACATTCCTCAAGATAGAATATACACTGGGTCATGAAGCAACCCTCAGCAAATTTAAAAGAACTGGAATCATATAGAATGTGTTCTCTCACTATAATGGAGTCAAACAAAAAATCAATTTTTAAAGACAAGACTATAGGAAAATCTCTTAACATATGGAAATGAAACAGAAAACTTCTAAATAATCTATGGGTCAAGGAGCAATTCTCAAAGAAAATACTTAAAACTACATTGAACTGAATGAAAATGAGAAGTACAAATTAGCCTGGTCAACACAGGGAGATCCTATCTCTATACAAAAATTTGAAAATTAGCCAGGCATGGTGGTGCAGGCCTATAGTTTCAGCTACTCAGGAAGCTGAGGTGGGAGGATCACTTGAATCTGGGAGGCTGAGGTTGCAGTGAGCCACAATCACGCCACTGCACTCCAGCATGGGCAATAGAGAGAGACCCTGCCTCAAATAAATAAATAAATACATAAATAACATACCAAACTTTTTGCGCTACAACTGAGGCAGTGCTAAAAGGGATAAATATATCACCAAATACTTACATTAGAAATGAGGAAAGGTCTCAAATCAATAACCTAAGTTCTTACCTCAAAATCACTAGAAAAAGAAGAGCAAAATAAGCCCCAAATAAAACAAGATAACAAAATCAGAACAAAATGTCTAAAACTGAAAATAGAAAAAAAAAATCAATGAAACAAAAGCTAGTTCTTCAAAAAAAAATCTGTAAATTGATCATCTCTAATAAGATTTCAAAAATAAATAGAGAAGATACAAATACAAAAATTGAAATTAAATTGAGGTTGTGACTACAGACCCAGCAAACATTGAAAAGATAAGGAAATTCAACAAACAGCTGTATGCTAAGATATTCAACAAAGTAAGAAAACTTGACCAATTCCCTGAAAGCCACAAACAAAACACAAAAGATGAAATATGTAATACAGAGATCCTTGTAACCATTAAAGAAATTGAATCTGTAATTTAAAACCTCTCCCCCAAAATTATTTAGGTCTAGATACTTTCACTGGAGAATACTATCAAACATTTAGAGAAAAATGAACATCAGTTTTACACAATCTATTATAAAAAATAGAATAAGAGAGAACACACACTAAACTCATTTTATTGAGCAAGTATACCAAATCAGACAAAAATAGGAAAAGAAAGAGAAAAAACTACAGATCAATAATTCTCACCATCTTAGAAGGAAAAATCTTTAATAAATGTTAACAAACCAATTCCAAGCAATGTATAAATAGACTTATACACTATGACCAAGTGAGATTTATTTCACATACTCAAATCTGACTCAAAATTGAAAACCAGTGTAATCTATTACATCAACAGATTAAAAAACAAAACTATATGGCCCTATCAATTAATGCAGAAAAGCATTTGATAAAATCCAGTAACTATTTATGCTAAAAAAAAAAAATCAGCAAGTTAGGAACAAAGGGCAATCACCTTAATTCCATACAGGATATCTACAAAACCTATAGCAATGTCTTGCTTAATGAAAAAATTTGAACCTTTTCCCACAAAATCAGAAATATGACAAGGATGTTCAGTCTCACCACCCTTTATCAACACAGCACTAGAAGTCCCATCCAGTTGAATAAAACAAGAAAAAGAAAGAAAAGGCCTACAGATTATAAAGAAAGGAATAAAACATTTTCTGCTGCAGATGTCATGATTGTCTACATAGAAAATCTCAAGAAATCAACAAAAAACTTATCGAACAATCGAGGATGGATGATACAAGGTTAACACACAAAAATTAGTTGCACCTCTAAACACTAACAATGTTTATATACATTGTTAGTGTATATAATGAATATATAATATACAAAATTTAAAAACAATACAATTTTCAATTTCTCCAAAAAAAATGATATATTTAGTAAACAGTTAACAAAACATGCACAGGACAGGCTGGGTGTGGTAGCTCAGACCTGTAATCCCAGCACTTTGGGAGGCTGAGGAGGGCAGATCACTTGAGGTCAGGAGTTTTGAGACCAGCCTGGCCACCATGGAGAAACCTCCTCTCTACTAAAAATACAAAAAATAGCCAGGCATGGTGGTGTGCACCTGTAATTCCAGCTACTTGGGAGGCTAAGGCATGAGAATCGTTTTAACCTGGGATGCAGAGATTGCAGCGAGCTGAGATCATGCCACTGCATTTCAGCCTGGGGACTCTGTCTCAAAAAAATAAATAAATAAACAGCACAGGACTGTGGGCAGAAAATTACAACATGCTTAAGAAATAAATCAAATAAGACCTAAATAAATGGAGAGACATATTGTATTTACGGATTGGAAGACTCAACATAGTAAAGCAATCAGTTCTCCACCACAGTGATCTATATATTTAGTGCAATTTCCACAAAACTCTCAGCAAGATTTTTCTAGACAGAGCCAATCTTATTCTAAAATTTTATGAAAAGATAAAGACCCTCAACTAGTTTAAATAATCCTAAAAAAGAAGAATGAAGTGAAAAGAATTACTCTACCTGATATTAAGACTTACTAGGTAGCTACAGTAATCAAGAAAATATGGTATTGGTAGAGAGATATACATATACACCAATGGAACAAAATAGAAAACCAGGAACTAGACCCACACGAATATGTTCAACCATTTTTTTCACAAAAGTGCAAAAGCAGTTTAGTGAAGGAAGGGCCTTTTCAACGAATGGTAGTGGGGCAATTAAACAATCACGAAAGTAAAATGAATCTCCACCTAAACCTTACATTTATACAATAATTAATTATAAATAAATCATGGAATTAAATATAAATAGTAATAGCATGAAACTTAAAAAAATTCAAGCAATCAGGTGTGGAGGTGCTCAATCAGGACAACTAGCCAAACTGAAAGTAACAATCCAACCTCTGTTTACTTACAGTGACAGTGCAAGCAAGAGGCACTAGCTCCCAATGTTCCATTTTTTCCCCCTATATTATTTCACTGCGTGAGGGTGAGGTGGACACAGTACTTACAAAGGGAATTGTCTCACTGCTGAAAAACCCTAAACAAAAGACACTTGCCTCTCTATGGATTCATGGGCTGAGAAGATGGAAAGGGGAAAGGTTGGGAGTAGAAAGATACTGAAGCTAAGTGGAGAGAAGTATTTCAGCCAAGGCTCCCAATAAGGAGGACTCAGCAGAGATGCCTGGGAAGTGCCTCAGCCTAGGTCCTCAAAGAGGAGACCTCCCACTGGAGGTGCCTGGACTAGGAATGCAGATATGCATATAAACATGGTTGGTCCAGAAGGGCCGTGATTGCAACTTGCTCCAGAAAATGGCAATGCATTGCCTATATACAAAATCTGGTGTGGGGGGGTCAGCTTCTCCCAATGAAGCTTGCCAGGCTAAGCTTTGTAACTGCCTATAGTTGAGTCTGAACAAACACACTCATATCTGGATTCCTCAAAACATAGGAGACAATTTTTGGGATCCAGAGACAGGCAAAGATTTCTTAAAAGATACCAAGAGCAAAAGCCATACAAGACAAAACAGATAAATCATATGCCATTCAAATGAAAAATGTTCGTTCTGCAAAAGACACTTAAGAGAATGAAAAGATAAGCTGGAGATCAGAAGAAAATATTTGCAAATCATCACTCTGGCAAATAACTTGTTCCTAAAATACAGGAATAATACTCAAAACTCAACAATAAGGAAAAAACCTAATAAAGAATGAGAAAAAGCTATGAACAGACACTTTACATTAAGATACAGATGGCAAATAAGCACTTGCAAAGATTTTTAATATCATTAGGTATCAAGGAAATGCAAATTAAAACTACAATGAGATATCACTACACCTCTGTCAGAATAGCTAAAATAAAAAATAATGAAAATGCCAAAACTTATGAGCATTTGGTGGATCATTCATACATTGGTGGTGGGAATGTAAAATGGTAAAGCCACACTGAAAAACAATTGGCAATTTCTTATAAAACTAAACATGCAATTATCATATTATCCAGCAATTTTCTCATGGGCATTTATCTCAGACAAATGAAAACTTAGTTTTACACAAAAACTTGCCTACAAATATTCATAGTGGTGTTATTCATATTAGCCAAAAACTGGAAACAGTCCAGATGTCTTTCAACAGGCAATTGTCAAACAAACTGAGGATATACATGCCATGAATAACACATAGCAATAAAAATAAGAGATTATCAATATATTCAACAACTTAGATAAATCTCCAGGGAATTATGCTGAATGAAAAAGGCCAGTCCCCTAAAGTTGTACACTGTATGATTACATTTAAATAGCATTTTTGAAATGACAAAATTTTTGAAATGGAGAGCACATTAGTGGTAGGAGAGAAGGATGCTTGTAGTGTTCGCACTGATCAGTACCTTCACAGTGGTGGAAGGCACATGAAAACTACACATTTGATAAAAATTGCATAGAACTAAACACACATACACAAATATAAATGAGTGCAAGTGAACCTGGGGAGATTTGAATAAGAAAGGTAGATTGCATCTGTGTCCATATCCTGGTTGTGATATTATACTGCAAAATATTATCACTAGGGAAACAGCTAAAGTGTACAAAAGGTCTCTCTGCATTACTTCTTGCACCTGCATGTGAATCTATAATGCTCTCCATAAAAATCCCCAAAATATCATCAGTCTTTGCTAGAAGGTACATGTTTGTTCTTAAGGCAAATGTTTATCATAACCACTCTCAGTGCACTTGAGAAGCATAGACTCCTAGACATTAAAAGGCCTTTATAGAATATCTATAGATCATATTAACTTTTACCAAAATCGAGTTTCCCTTTCTTTAAGTTAAGCTTGGCCATAAGACTGGCTTTGATGAATAGAATATAGAAGGACGTAGCATGTGTCACTTCTGGGCAGAAGCTTTAACAGTCAATGCATACTTTGGCATCTTCTCAATTACCTTTGCTATGGCAACCATCAATGTTTCAGGAAGTGGCTGCTCTGTCTGCCTGAGTCCCAGAGTAAGGATGATAATGACTTGGGAACAGAGGCCCCAGTTGACCCATGATGGTTATATAGTATAAACAAGATATAAATGTTGATTGTTTCAAGCTCTGAAATTTGGAGACTCTTCATTACTGCAGAATAATATAACCTATCCTGTCCAATATATAGTGTAACAAACTCTCATTTTATAGCCACTATAATCAAGAGCAGAAAACTCTCATATTACAGCCACTAAAGCCAAGGGTTACAGCTCATGCTACCTAGGAAGTTAATGATGGAGACATTACTATGACCTGCAAAGCAAAAATCCCCGACTGTCGCCATTTTCCCATACACATTTTATCAGTGTGCTTCAGGTTATTTTGTTCATTCATTAAGAATAAAACTAAAATATAAGTAAAAGTTATATACCAAATTTAATTATCAAATTAGTTTGCAGATTACTAAGTCAAAAGTTGAAAGAACAGATTTTTTAAAGCAGGCTGAAAGAAATATTGGCATTTCTAATTTTATAATATAGTTCTGAATCAGCAGCCCATCATTCAAAGAAAAAAAAAGGCACATGATTCACATGAGTCACACTGGAGAAATCCTTGATATTTTGAAAATTCAAATGTCAACAAGCCACATAATATGAGAAATGAGAGTCACTGGCTCCATCCTTTTCAGCATTTCTACAAAATGAATCAAAATCAAATACCAACCACAGAGGTTTATTAATCTACAAAAAGATGTCTGAGCATTTCTGTAAAGAGATACCTTAATAATGGTCATTAATATTTGTGAAGTTAAAAGGGAGCTTGCAAAAATAAGCAGTATTTTTTTTTCTGAGAAAGGGATTGTTTTACTTAGCATGTTTTTTCATGAACATGCTAAGGACCTGAAAGATTTCCCATGGTATATGTTAAAATTTCAAATCTAATTTAAACAAACAAACAAAAAAACAACACTTACAGCTATGCCTATTACATAATTATTTAAGAAAACAGCCCTCCATCCTCATTTGCTGCATGTCACACAGGAGAAAGGATTCATGCACTTCTCTGACTACATGACAGAACCTTTTAAAACCTGCCAGTCATTCAGTCAGTCAGGCATTCAGGTTTTATTGCAAATATTCTGTTGGAAACAGTGAGCAGTTCATGAAATGAAAAAGATGTAGCTAAGATTTTCTTAGGGAAAATCTTCACCATGTCCTTGATTAACTATCACATTTATTACTTTTGAAACTACGAGTTTTCCTCTTCAGTTTTAATTCTGATAATAAGTGTAATATGCTCACTGCAGATAATCTAGAAGGCTTAGACAAGAGAAAATGAAAGCAAAAGAGAGAGAGAGAGAGAGAAAGGAAGAGAGGTAGTTTTGCCATGGTCCCACCACTCCAAGTGAATATCAGCATAATTTTGGCAAATTTTCTTTGTCCTTTTTTTTCTGCGCCATTTTAAAATATAGCTGAGATGATAACTCATTTATAATTCTGAATCCTTCTTGTGTTCCAGTCACCATGATGTCAAAAGTGTTCTCTCATATTATTAAAAACTCGTTGTTAAAATCATTTTAATAGGCACCCAAACTTCAATTGTTATGATAGACTCACTTATTTATTTATGCAATCTTCCAACATAGAATATCTTGGTAACATATAGTATCCTGGTAATGTCTTCTTTTTTTAATCATCATAATATATCTAAGTTTATTCAACTTTATTCCATATTTCTCATTATTGTTCTGATTTGTCCTGGGTTCTAAAATGTATTCAATATGGTCCTTTCACTTCCATGCTGACTTGCTCCTTTCCTATAGCTGACTCTTCTCTAGATTGTCCTAAGAACCCTGAACAAGCTTCTCTCCACAGGTACATTTCAACTTAGAATTCATCAAATACTTTCTGGTGCTCTCACTGGAAGAGAGAGAGACAGACAGACAGAGAGACAGAGAGACAGAGAGAGAGAGAGAGAGAGAAATACAGACAGCACATGAACAGTTCACATTTTCAAAACAAATAAATATACAGATGATTACCTAAACAAAACAATCCCTCTTTATTTCTGAATATTTTCTAAACATTTCAATGATTTGAACCTCATATTTATGTGTATTTTTAAAGGTAAACGAAGTATGATAAAAATAACAAAGCATTGGATTGAAATCAGATTCTTAATGAAATTCTACCTTTCTCATCTAAGTCACTATACTACATGAAGCTCATTTCCTCATTTGTAAAATAAGAAATTTAGATAGAGATCTCTGAGTTTTCTTCTAATTCTAACCTTCTCTGAGTGCAATTCTGGGACAGTTTCTGACTGTGCTCAGTCGTGTGACCTTAGGTATTAACCAAGCTTCAGAAGGGAAAACCAGAGCCACTCCTGTATTCCAGATAGGAAGGGTTTTAGCATGGGAATTCAAGCTTTTCCAAGGCTGGAAGAGTTGAGATGCAAAAGTCAGGAAAGCCACTACCAACTATGCCAGCCTGAAGGACTAACATGGATGGTTCTCAAGAGATAAAGCAAACACTGCTGTCAATCTGTTGAACCTCTGGAAAGCTCCTCACTCAAACTCTCCTCCATTCTTCACCCAGGCAATTGGTGGTGATTGCAAGCATTCACTTAAAGCTATCATGAATCTTAAGAACCTCATGGACACCTCCACTAACGAGCTCAGTCTGCAGAATCAATGTGACAATTCTCAAGATCACCTAGAAGCCTGCAGTCGGCTCACACACCTGCTTGCAGCTGGTCCTGGAGCTTCTCTTTCTTTTCCACCTCCAGACATGCTCACTAAGGATCCTATGGTAAGGGGAATTCTGGGAAATGTAGTTCATACCTTTGAAAGTCTCCTAACTTCCTCTAGAAAATATTTATTATGCAGATAGCTTAGTTTCTACTATGGACATAGTACTAAGCACAGTACTGAAATAGGAATTCAACAGGACTAGTTTCCAAGACAGTGGGTCACATAATCCTGCACTAAAATAGGACACCATAAACAAGTCAGGAGACCCTACTGATAAGAGAGGAAAAGTAAACAAACCAGCCTATATCAGTTAAAACCAACACGGCAACTAAAGCAATCTTCGCTCTGCTAATTACAACATATGCTAATAAAAACACTAGCACAAGCACCATGATAGTTTATAAATGCCACATGGCAATGTCCAGAAGTTACACTGTATGGTCAAGACTGAGGAGAAATCCCTGGTCCTGGGAGCTCCCTGCCCCATTCCCAGAAAACTTATGGATAATCCACCCTTTGTTTAGAATATAATCAAGAAATGGCTGTAAAATAGCCAGCTAGCAGCCCCCCACCTAGTGCTATTCTGCCTATGGGGTACCCATGCTCTGCCTATGGAGCAGCCATCCTTTTATTCCTTTGCTTTGTAATAAACTTGCTTTTACTTTACTCTGTCAGCTCGCTCTTGAATTCTTTCCTGCATGAAGCCAAGAACCCATGTGGCCTTCAGGGGTGAACCTCAAATTTGAGGTTCACCTGCAATAGTACTATGAAAGGTACTAAGAAACATAATAGGCATGATCACTGCCCTCAAGAAACTCAAAACCAATTTGGTGTTGGGCTAGACACCCAGGATGTAGGGATCCCACATTTCTTTTAGTGCTATCCAGAACTCGTGCTTTTGAGTTACTCAATGTTAATTATAGGAGAAGGAGTAACAGGTGAAAATCAAGATAAACTCTCAGACATTCCCTGCTGTGCCTGTCTCCTGCTTGAAGAAGCAGAAAGGAAAATGCTATGTGGAATCCCACAGTACAGAGAGCATCAAATCTACAAAAGGGGACTCTTCAATTTGAGTGCTGAGAACAGAGACTAGTGCTTCTTTGTCATTCTTGTTCACTTTCCTTGCAATGTTCAAAATAATGTAAGATGTGTGAATTTTTTCCAAAATCACTTGCGTGATTTATCTCTCAGGGACTTAACAAGTAGCACTTTAGATACTCAGTGACTTCATGGCAGAGAGTCCTGGAAAAAAAATAATGAAACTATATGTATGGGCTGAATTATGCTGCCCTCACACCCTGTAAATTCATATGTTGAAGCCCTATCCTCCAGCACCTCAGAATGTAACTATAATTAGAGATGGGGCCTTTAATGAGGCGATTAAGTTAAAATGAACTTATATGAGTGGGTTCTAATTCAATCTGACTGGTGTTCCTACAAGAGAAGGAAAATTGAACACACAGAAGTGTCCCATAGGTACACACTCAGAAGAAAAAGACCATGTGAGGACAGCAAGAGGCATCCACCTGCAAGCTAAGAGGAAAAGCCTCAGAAGAAACCAAACCTACCCACACCTTGACCTTGGACTTCTGGCCTCCAGAACCGTGAGAATATAAATATCTATTGTTTAAGCCACCCAGTCTATGGTATTTTGTTATGGCAGCAACCACAGGCATTTGCATGGGATTTGGAGTAGCAGCTGTGTTCATGGGTCTTGCAGCCTAAAAGAAGACTCCTTACAAGTAGGTTTTGGCCAATGATTAGCATAAATTAGTAGACTTCTATACTGGTTTGGCACCATATGTGGTCAAGTGCAGAGAAGAGAATATAAACTGGATGAAGACAAAGCCCTTAACCTATTATATTGACTGCTGTATCCCCAGTGTAAGTGTACAATTCGATGAGTTTTACAAAACATAGTCATGTAAAGTCATCATAATCATGAACATTTCTATCACCCCTAAAGATTCCCTCATGCCTCTCTGCAGTTAATCTCCTTCCTAAGTCCCAGTCCTTGGCAACCACTGATCTGCTATCACTATAATATGCCTTTTCTATAATTTCCTATAAATAGGAACATACAGAGTACAGTCTTTGTGTCTTGGCTTCTTTTCACTTAGCATTTGGTATTTATTCATGCTGCTTTGTGAATCAGTACTGCATTTCCTTTTTATTGTTGAGTAATATTTTTCCTTATGGACATATCACAATTTTTGAATCCATTCACCAATTGATGGACATTTGAGTTATTTCTGATGCTGGGCCATTATAAATAATGTTTCTATTAACATTTGGGTTACTGTGTGTCTTTTTTTTCTCTTTTTTTTTTAAGAAAAAAAGTTGCATCGATGATAGACTGGATAAAGAAAATGTGATGTGTGTGTGTGTATATATCACACACACACACCATAGAATACTATGCAGTCATAAAAATGAATGAGATCATGTCCTTTGCAGCAGTGACATGGATGGAGCTGGAAGCCATTATCCTCAGCAAACTGATGCAGGAACAGAGAACCAAATACCACATGTTCTCACTTATAAGTGGGAGTCCATGAGAATACATGGACACAGAGAGGGGAAGAACGGACACTGGGGCCTGTTGAGGGGCAGGGTTGGGGGAGCGAGAGTATTAGGAAAAATAGTTAATGCATACTGGGTTTAACACCTAGGTGATGGGTTGATAGATGTAGCAAACCACCACAGCACACACTTACCTATGTAACAAACCTGTACATCCTGCACATGTGCCCTGGAACTTAAAATTAATTTTAAAAAGAGAATAAGTAGTATTTTGAATGCTCTGCAGCACTACATGTCAGAGGACCCTAGAAAACCATGAAAGTGTATGGATGGGCTCAACTATGCCCGCTCCCTGCAAATGCATATGTTGAAGCTCTATTTCCTAGTACCTTAGAATGTGACTGTGTTTGGAGATAGGTCCTTAAAGAGGTGATCATGTGAAAATAAGTTTCTATGGATGAGTGAATGCCTAGGAGAAGAATTGCTGGGAAGTATGTTAGAGTATGTTTAAATTGATAAGAAACAGGTAAACTGTTTTCTCAAGTTGCTGTACTATTTTATATTCCCTACAGCAATGTTCAAGGGTTCCAGTTACCCCTCATCCTCACCAATCCTTGTTATTGCAGTCTCTTTAATCATAATTGTCTATTGGTTGTACAATGGCATTTTACTGCTGATGACTAATGATGTTGAGCCTGTTTTTCATATGCTTATTTGCCATTTGTGTGCCATTTGTGTATCTTTTGTGAAATATCTATCAAAATCTTAGCCCATTTTTAATTGAGTTGTTTTATTTTTGAGTTGTAAAACTTCTTTCTATATTCTGATATAATTTCTTTATCAGTATAAATTTTGAAAATACTGCCTTCTGCCTATAGCTTTTTTCCTGTCGTTAACACTGTCTTTTGAAAATACATTTTAATTTTATGAAGACTAGATTGTCATTTTGTCTTTTGTGGTTTATGTTTTTTGTGCCTTCTCTAAAAAACTGTTATCTAGCCCAAGATCATAAATATTTTCCTATAGTTTTTTCTAAAATTTTGGTATTAACTTTAATATTTAAATTATCTATTTAGCACATTTTCATATATGTTATGAGGTATATTCTATACATTTAAGTATGTATCAATTTATTTATTACTTTTATCTAGGTTTAATAATGATATAATTTTGATTTTTTAAAAAACTGTTTCTCTATCTTTTAGAAATCCATACAAAAAGTCTTAAAAATGAAATGATTATTGTGCTCGCTTTGGCAGCACATATACTAAAATGAAATGATTACTGGAGGTGTGAGAAAGTAGGCACAAGTATAGCAGTTGTGGTAAAACAATGTTGACCACAAGTTGATACTTGCTGGAACTGAGAGATGGCTGTATGAGAGCGTGCTGTATTAGCCTCCCACTTTTACATATTTGAAATTTTCTACGATAAAGTTTAAGAAAACATTTGTAACATGAAGAAACTAAGAGCTGAAGAAATATAGTTGAGGATATTCATGAGTTTTAATTTATTCCTGGTGAGTCAGGCTTCAATTGAGTTATCTTATTAGAAAGAAAAAAAAATAACCAGAACACACCAGGCACATCATGATTATAGTTTATGATCTTAAAATAAAATCCCAGATATATTTTATTTACTAGCCTTATAACTCTATACAATTGCACCCTATGCAATTGGTTAAAATGAGATTTGTGGTTGTGTATTGTAAAGTCTTCACACTTGTGAAGATTAAAATTAGAAATAACAGCAAAATGTCTGACACATCGAGGTTAATCTTATTTCTTCAATTTCATCCCTTATTCAAATGCCAAGCCAGCTACTCAGCATGTGTTTCACATTTTAAAATGGATTTGAATAGGATTTAATAACATACTACTCTGATGGCCTATATTAGATGAGTATAATATGAGTCAAAACAGCATGCTTTTCAAGAAATCAAAACTCTTAACTTGGGTTTTGTTTTTTTGCCTTAGAAAATCTCTGGTGCAGGCAGTGCTTACATTCTGAGCTCTTACTGCACAATTTCAGCAGCAGCATCTAATAGAAGTATTGAAAAAAGTGATGCCTGCTTTATTTTTCTCCTGCAATAAGTTTTATTTAAAATGAGAGAGGTAACCATTCCAAGAATTAATTTGATAATAAAAAGAAATATACATAATTTTAATTTCTTATAAGTAAATTAAATAGAAAATGCATAGTAACTGATTGGGCAACCTTTTACTATTTCTCATTTGTCTGCCATATCAACAGAAGAAAAAAAAAAACACTAGTTCTGGAATCTGACAGATCGGAGTTCAATCCTGAGTTTCTTTCTTCCTGGCAACCTTTGAAAGTCACTAAATCTCTTCTTTACCACAATTTCCCCATCTGTCAACTGGAGTTTAACAACGAATGTTTACTGGATGCCTACCATGTGACAGGAACTCTTCTAGATGAATAAAACAAAAGTTCACTGCCAATGTAGTTTACATTCTAGTGGCTAAATAACTTTCCTGGTCATACACTTACTAGGGACAGAACCATGATTCAAAGACAGGTAGTCTTGGTATATAGAGTATATACTCTAAACCACTAAGTTATACCATAATTTGTGAAATTAATGAGATGATCTATGACAAATACCTAGATAGGATCTCAGTAAACACAGCAATTAAAATTACTTGTCTATTTTCTTTTTAAAATCATCTTCACTGAAGCATAATTTACATAAAATAAAATGCATCAATTTGTTAATTTTATGAGCTCAAAGTTGTTCCTAATATTACCTTGTTGTTCTTTTCATATTTTAGTATCAGGTAATTGATAATTGGTATCTTCTATCTTTTTTTTTTTCTGATCAGTCTAGCCAGATTTTGTTATTTTCCAAAAGACTCTAGCTTTTAGTACCAATGATTTTTCTGTAATTTTTTTCTTCATTTTATATTTTATTGTTTTCTATCCTTGTTTTTACAATTTTCTTCCCTTTACTTACCTTGGGTCTAATTCACTCTTTTTCTAGCTTCTTAAGTTGGAAGTTTAGATTATCAATTAAATCTCCTTTCTTTTCTAACATAAGCAACTAAAGCTAAAAATTTTCCTCTAAACACAACTTTAGCTGCATTTCACAAATTTTGCTATGCTATGTTTTTATTTCATTCCATTCATATTATTTCCTAATTTCCCTTTTAGTTTGTTTTCTGGGTCCCCCCCTTCTCTTGTCATTTGAAATTTATTGATTACATTTTGGTTTTCATTTTATGTCCCCTATTGCATTTACTGGCTATACTTCTTTGTATTGTTTTAGAGGTTGTGCTAGAGTTTATAATATACATCTTGAAATTAACACAGTCTACCTTAAATAATATATTATTTTATTTATAAGAATCTTGCTATACTTCCATATCAACCTGCTATCCTTGCTTTCATACATTTTATTTTTATTTATATCATAAAACTGACAATAAATTATTATAATTTGTCTTTAACAGTTATCTTTTAACAAAACTTAAAAAAAAGATTTGAGGCCGGGCGCGGTGGCTGAAGCCTGTAATCCCAGCACTTTGGGAGGCCGAGACGGGCGGATCACGAAGTCAGGAGATCGAGACCATCCTGGCTAATACGGTGAAACCCCATCTCTACTAAAAACTACAAAAAACTAGCCAGGAGTGGGGGCGGGCGCCTGTAGTCCCAGCTGCTTGGGAGGCTGAGGCAGGAGAATGGCGTAAACCCGGGGGGCGGAGCTTGCAGTGAGCCGAGGTACAGCCACTGCACTCCAGCCTGGGCGACAGAGCGAGACTCCGTCTCCAAAAAAAAAAAAAAAAAGATTTGATCTCTACTCTCTTATTTACAGCTTCCAGCAGTCTTCATTCGTCTTATATAAATACAAATTTTAATCTGATAACATTTTCCCTCAATATTAAATTTTATAGTGTTTGGTGACCAATCTTCTGTTTATCTATTAAAAAAATCTTCATTTTGCCCTAATTTTTCAAATAATAAATATTACAGATATTGCATTTTCTGCTGTGAGTTTTTTAATGTAATTCTCTTGTGATTTTCATGTCTTTCTTTATATCTTTAAACATTATTAATAATAGCTGTTCAAAAGTTTTTTCTGTTTTAGTATACTTTACTGGATGTTGGCCATTGCTAATTTTACATTTTGGAATACTGGATTTTGTTTCAGCCTTTAAATGGTGTTGGACATGGTTCTGACAAGCAGTTAATTTATTTGCCAATAATTTTGATCTTTTCAAAGCTTCTTTTTCAGTTTGTTGTGGAAGGCCTTCAGTAGCCTTTACATTAGAACAAGTTTGGCCATATTTCTAAAGTATGACCTTTCTGAAGGGTCGTAATTACAGCAATGTCCTCGATGTTAAATGAGGACTCTCTGCTCTGGCAGGTCAAGATTTGAACATCTTTCAGCTCTGTGTAAGTAATCAGAACTTTCTTACCATATTACCCAATTATCTTTCCCAGCCTCTTTGGTTTCCACTGTATCAATCTATGGATTTGTATTTAGCATCAGACTCAAGGGAATCCATATGCAGATTTCTGGAGTTCTTTCTGTGACTAGCTCTTTCTTCTCCTGTAGTCCGTCCTGCAAATCCTAGCTGCCTCATCTCTTCACACTATGATCTCTGTGTTCTCAAATCAGTGGGATCATTTTGTTCATCCTAGCAGAAAATGATGTCTCTCTGGCAGAAAACCAAAGTGATTTTAGGACTTACCCTATTTGTTTCCCTTCTGAGGGATAAGAGTTCTGGAATGTCTATTACCCAAAGTTCAAAAATATAATGTTCCATATATTTTATCCATCTAGCTGTTTAAAGCTGGAGGGCTATGCTAGTCTCAACTATTCTGCCAAATCCAGAAGTCAAAATCCATCTCATTTTCTTTCTATATTGCTAAAACTATAGCCTCTAACTATCAAATGCCTCAAGAGAAACACCTTAGCAAAGGTGCACAAGAATCATGTCTCTGGCACATACATTTCAGGAACTGATGCTATAGAATCAAGAGACAATCTTTCAGAGAAAGTTCAGGAGAAGAACAGCTATTTTGGAATTCTTTGCTGCCTGCTGGGAATCAAAAGTGATCGATTTTTTTTTTTCTGCTCCTAACTATTTTTGGCATAGGTCACTGAATCCAGGCCTTTTTTGTCAGTATTTTTTCTTCAGCTAGTAAAGCAAGTATATTCCACTGTTTGGCAGTTGGAACAAGCTGCTGATAGGTACTGTCACACTATCATTTGGTTTGCAACTTTGGTGATGGCACAAGGAAAAATCCCTCAACTAGGATAACCAGATGGAATACTCAAAGGCAGATAAAACAGAGAAGACATAATGAACTAAAGATGAATTTATTCCTTCATTGTTTATGTTGTAGTGAAGAAATGCCATGAGAGGTGTTGGCAGAAGTTTGACATGAAAGAGCTGAGCATAATCATTTCATTCCTCTTGGCGTAGGGCAGAGCAGTAGGCTGCTCTTGGAAAAGAAAGAGATGTTTCAGGGAAGAGCAACAAAAATAATCAGGCACTGAAAAAAAAGAATCTCTGGGGAAAAAGGTTTATAAATTGGCATGGTTAATACTATAAAGAGCACTTAGGTGTCTTCACGTTTGATTAGTTTGCATTTATGGACCATATTAAAGCCCTTTTACAAAACACTGCCAAGTTATCTGATTTTATCGTCACAATAACCTGTGAGCATAATATATAATTTCTATTTTATAGAGACATAGACTAAGGAAAAGAGTTTAAGGGATTTCACTCCAGTCACAAAGCCAACTGATGGCAGAGACAAAAATAAAACATAGCTATTCCAGTTCATTAGACGAGTGTATTTTCTTTTTTTTTTTTCTTTTTTTTTTTTTTTTTTT
>NW_016803776.1:580149-603109 GCF_001698545.2 Rhinopithecus bieti | reverse complement strand
TTAGCGGGGTTTTTTTTTTTTTTTTTTTTTTTTTTTTTTTTTTTTTTTTTTTGAGACAGAGTCTCGCTCTTGTCACCCATGCTGGAGTGTAATGGCTTGATCTAGGCTCACTGCAACCTCCACCTCTCCCGGGTTCAAGCAATTCTCCTGCCTCAGCCTTCTGAGTGGCTGGGATTGCAGGTGCCCACCACCACACCCAGCTATTTGTTTGTATTTTTAGTAGAGACAGGGTTTCACCATTTCGCCCAGGCTGGCCTCGACCCCTGACCTCAGGTGATCCGCCCTTGACGAGTGTATTCTAGCTAGTGATTCTTCATCTCAGTACAGGATGCCACAAGATAAAGTAGCTAAATAAATGGAATCAAAAGCATAACAGCATCACAAAAGAGTTTCTTGGCATTTTTTTGGATTTCTAGGTAAAGATGGAAAAGTGAATACACATATTTACTGTCACTATCAAAATCTACTAAAATAGTAGAGAGATGTTTTAAAGGACCAAATCCACAAAAAAAAAAACCTAAAAAACATAAGGAAACAAAGATAAATTTGGAGGAGATATAATGCAGAAGAAAAATAAATAATACACCAGATATAAGAAAACTGAATCCTTAGCTGGTAGCCATACACTCCAGATCCCCAAAAGACTCAGAAATTGGTAGTATCTGTTATCATGAAAATTAGTGGAAAGGGGGAAAGGCTTCAAAAAGGGAATTATAGTAATTCCTAGATCCCAACTTACTCTCTATAGCCAGGAAACTAGCAATGCTCTGCTCCAGCAAAATATCTTTTTTGTTTTCTTTTTATTTTTTCTTTTAAGCCTTGAGAAAGGTAAAATAGAGGTACCTCCCTTCTTGACTGAAGTCACTGAGAACAGCTAACCTCAAAAGACACCTTACTAAAAATAAAGATCTATATCCCACTGGGCTCACAGAGGCTATCAGCTAGACTTCATCTTCCAAGGAGGAGACTGAAAATTTTTCTTTGCAGAATCTCCCCAGCCCTAGAGGATACAAACATCAGCATTTCCTCATTCAAAAGACCTAGTTAGAGCAACCTGCAAGGGAGCTCTCAGTTGACAAGCTGCATCATGTTCCTATATTTTTAATTAGCTTTTAATTCCCCTTCTTAAAATTGAACAAAAAGTCACAGATTACACACATCTAAGAAAAGCTCCTAAACCAAAAAATGCAGGGGGAAGGGAGAGGGAGAAAGGAAGGAATGGGAGAGGGAGAAAGGAAGGAATGAGAGAGAGACTACATAGAGAGAAGAACCCCACCACCACCACCCACTCACCCACACATAAACACAAATCCCATCATTGTGCAATTTCAGGATACTGAAGACAAAGAGAAGATCCCTCAAGCTGCCAAAAAGAAAAAATGAGATTCCAAGTGGCTCAATCTCAACACTGCAAGCTAGATAACGATAGAATCCTTTCTGAATTCCAAACAAAATGATTTTCAACCTAGAATTCATTACCAAGCCACATTACTATTTAAAAGGGAAGGAAAATAAATATTTTAAACATGCAAAATTGTTATAAAATTTGTCTTTTATGAGAATTAAAAAGACAAGCAAAATCAGAAACAAGTCATACAACACAGAGAAGAGGTAACAGGCATCTCACAATCATCATGAAAGAAGGTCCCAGGTTGTCAGAGATATACCTGGCAGAAAAGGAACCAATCCAGTTCCTTAGAAATAAGTTAAAAGAATGCAGGAGAAACATCTTTAGGAAGGCAAAATAGAAAAATGAATATAATGCATTCAGAAGCATTCTAGATAGTTGGTGGATAGTCTGAGGTTGGATTAATTATAAGTACATAGAAAATTAAGCAAATAAACAAAAGAAGACCAATGTAAAAATTATGTAGTAAAATAAAAGTAATTAAACTTTTCTACATGGTGCAGTTGTGATTAGGGAATACATTCAAAATATATAAATAAGTATATTAAACCAAAGTTAAATCATCACTATATTGGCAGAATGGGAAATAAAAAGGTTACATATATGTAGCAAGGTAGGGAGAGGAAATAATTATATCTTTATCTTTACTAGAGAAAAATCCATAGCTTGGAAAAATGAAAAAGTATCAATGAAAATATGTTATTTAGACACACTTAAGAGGCACTGAAATAAATGTCGAACCAGGTGGGCTGTATGTCTCCAGCTTTGCTGGGAAACATGGAGCCTACCCACCCTACATAACATCAAAAAGACAACACAGTGTGGTTATTGAAAAGCCTAACCTACAGAGCTGAACAAATCTATATTCTAGTTCTGACCCCACCATCAATTGACGGTGATGCCATGGGCAAGTTCCTTAACCACTTTAAGCTGCTGTTTCCATTTATAAGATAAAAATATAATAATGTCTAAAACATTTTCAGGTACAAAGTTGGTACTCATACATATATTAAATGTATATTAGTAAAGAGACAGTGCATATAATGTGTTTTACCTGATATATAATAAACATGCAATTAAAAATAGTTTTATGTTTAGAACTGGCCTGTTTATCAGCATGTTCTAAATCTAAGCCCTTCTCTTTTCTCATAGAGTTAATGGGGAAACTTAGTTATTGCACTGACTTTATTCTTAGAAACTTTGGAGGCATATTTGACTCCTGACATTCTTGACCAACCTCTTGCAACAATCAATTAATCACTATATTCTATCAAGTCTTTCTTTATATCCTCTGCGACAATACCTCCTTCCTCTTCCAAATACTTTTATTTTCTCATACTTGTCTTCAGCAAAATCTTCCTAAATGGTTTCACTGCTTCACATTATTTTCTCTTCAAATACAATCATTGTCTTGCTGTTAGAGTCATCTTTCTAAAAAGATAAATGTAATCATGTCATGTTGGCGCTAATACTTTCTAGAGCACCTCTTTACTTGTAGTAGGTAGCCCAAACTCTTCATAGTACGTCCACCAAACCTCTATACAATCTCATCCAAATCTACCTTAATTTTGTCTCCTAATATTCTCAAGCTTTCTTCTGTCCAGCTAGCTTTCCTCCTCCATATTGCCCAATCGTATTCCATTCTATAAGTCCGTGCCCATGCCATTCTCTTTTTCACTTTTGAGGCTTTGCACATGCTATTGTCTCTGCCTGGAATGCTTTTCTTTCTTCCCCTTTTCACTCGGCAAACATGCTATACATTAGTTGATTGTTGGTCTCCCCAACTATACTGTAAATTCCTTGAAGTTTGCACTGTGTTATTTCTACAGAGCCCACCCAGCACCTAAGGCAGGCCCTTGCCCATAATAGGTGCTAAATAATTGCTTGTTGACTAAAGGAAAGATAAAGTCCTATAATGAATAATCACTCCTATCTATTTTGTGGTTTCTGCCTGCCACTTCATACACAATAATTAAGGTGGTTGATTATTCATTCACTTTACAAAAAATCATATTCCTTTTTCAAATGACGTAATCAAATTTGCAAGTTGCCTTATTTAATATTTAGTGTTTAAGATGTGGTAAATGTAAAGAAATCTAATTTACTTACTGCTCTATAAATGGAGAAGAGCTTCCACTGTACCTTATTTCTATCTTCTCTAAAAATAATCCAACTGGTAAATGAAACATGCCTATTTTTACAAACATGAAATCTGCTTTTTAGGGCAGTATTTTCTATCTTTTCATTCTTTTCTTGGCTTTCTTTGCACCCACCCCACTCCCCAGGAAACTCATGTTAACAATGAGCATGTTTGCATTGCTTTGCATTGCTATAACTCTACATAATTTTATCTCTAAATATTGAGAGATATAGGTACATACCCATATGATATGGCTCTGGGTATATACAACAAATCTCTTTATATGCTTGTCTGTTTTGCTTTTCTCACTCAAAGGAATATATCAAAAGTTCTCACATCTGGTATAAAAATTCATGTTGCATTGGCTGCATATGCCAACTCAGATTTTCCTGAAAGTTTCACCACCCTTTAACTAAAGTTACCTTCTGGCCAGTGAGAATGAAGCATGTTGAAACCTTCCTTACCAACCAAATGAAAGGCAATCTATCATTCAAAATGGTTGGCAACTTCAGATCTCTGTCAGCCTTTGAGGGAAGAAAAATGTAAACAAACAAAATCCTAGCTGAATATAATCAACTATGAAAGTCAGTTCAATGATTTATATACAAATGCTACTAGAAACATTTTTAAACTGCCTTAGAAATTTGCATTTTGATTCATTTATATTCACTACAACGAAAATAGTACTGCAGTTTATAAGGTACTTTCGGGCATTTCATTTGTTAAACTGATTTACAGTAAATTGGCTTATTCCAGTGTAATAAAGAATAGTCTCTGTTACATGCCACTAAAATGAATTAATCAAGCGATTTAAAATTAAATTTGCACACCACAGTCTTGTTTCTTCACATATCTAAAATAATAGCATACCTCATCATTTAAAACCAATAATATAATTTGTGCTTTACAGAAACCAACAACAAATTAAAAGCCAAACCTTTGTATTAGTTGTGACAGGAACAGCCAACAGTGTTTGAGAAATGAATATTGTTTTTCCTTCACTATTACTATAGCACATGAGATCTGCAAGCAAATGGAGCCTAGTGCAATCTCATGATTGGTTTAAAGGCTATAACACTTCAGGACAATGCAAATTGCTTCTCACATTAAAAAGACATTAAATCGTTCTGCAGTTTAGAAGGAAAGGCACACAACTGCTCTCAAATTTTAAAATACATTTCTGTGAAAAATCATCTCCGATTTGGAGGAACCCCTCAAGCTATTCTGATGTTCCTTTCCATGTGTGTGGTAAATGATAGTAACCTTTCCCGGGTTTTCCAGGGTTGAGAAAGACAGCAGCCCTATATCCTGAAAGTGAGTGATTAATCATGAGCTGTGTCGCAGGCATATGCAGCAATGAAGATAGAAAAACTGAAAAACTGAGTGGCTTTGTGGAAGAGGTGTAATCAACCCTTTATTAATTCTGCTAATGGAAAGAAGTGTTGTGGATAACACATCATTAATGCCAACAGAAAATCAGGCCTTGGTTTGCCACAAAAATATAAATTGAAACTTGAAGATATGAAACACGTTTTCCACTGACGGAACTATGTTATCTGTGGCCGTGGGTCTATGACTGAACCCAAACAATGCAGGAAAGAGTAATGCTTTAGAGTGTTAAAGAAGTTAGCGTAACAGCATTTCACAAGGGGAAACATACATTCCAGGTACTCCCTTCTAGAATAAGAAATATTTCTCCATGGGCTGTTGCTGATGCCTCTTCCTCATCCTTAACATAAAGGAACTAAAAACCGCAAAGGTGAAAACTTAATAGTTGGAAAATAAAAATTCTTCTAGGGTTTCCCAAAGTCACCGAAAATAGATGGATCTGCCACAAGAGCTTAAAGTAATCCAGTTTCATTAAGGCTTTTCTTTCACAGGTATACAAATGTGGCTGCACCACATACACACATGATAAAACAGGGAGAACAGCCCCGCTATTCACCAGCCATTGCTATCTAGCCTGGAAGCATGGATGCTCACTCAAGCTTTCAGCAAATAATATTCAGCAAGCATTATGTCCCAGGCAACATGCCAGATACTGAGGATAGACTGGTGACCAAAACAAACCATGACCAGTGACCATGGTCACCACCCTCATGGAGTAAAGCACTCAGCAATTCTTAGCATCTAATAGGTGCACAATAAATATACCTTTTGTTTTCTCTCCCCTCAGCTTCTTTAGATTGTTTACTCTTCTGTTAAACAAGATTAATGATATATACCTTAGAAGATTACCAAGATTAAGAATTCTAATAAGATATTTAAAAATGTTTATTGACTCTGAAATATCTCTGGGCTGAACAGCCACCGGCTAACATATCAACTTTATAAACGGTGGGTGTGGAGCTTAAGCGTTCACAGCAACATGCTTGCTGTCACTTTCTCTATAATGGAAAATGCAAATAAGAAACAAAATCAAACCTAGTACAAAATCCAAGGGGAAAAATAAGATTTTAGGATTTCACTGGTGATTGTCAATATTTAGGAAGTGAAATGAAAGGGCATCAGATTCCCAAAGAAACTGTTCTAAGTTTAGTGCCAACACAGTAGAAGAGTCCAAAAGAGGTTGGTAACATGTCAAGTGAAAATACGCAAAATTTAAAATACTTGATTATGCCAAATGAATTTTGAGAGGTAAGGAATAAGATAGGAAATATCCTAGTTAATAAATCAGAGATCAATCTTAAATATTTTTATGGGATCCTTCATCATTACCATATATTGACTGGTTTTATCCATGTAGAAACAAGAATAAGATTTTTGGCAGCCTACATGAAAACATCCATGCCTCTAGAATTTTATCTGCATGATTTTGCTATTTCCTTTTTGAGGCCATATATATGGAAACTGAATTTCCCAGATTTCCACCACCTGTCATTTTGAGTATATATGCCAGTTAGTTATATTCTAGAAGGTTTAGTACCCAGTTGAAATGAACCCATGTAGTTGTTATGTTAATGTGTGAAGAAACACAGATTAGAACAAGCAAAGGTTTTTTAGTATCCTCTCTGTACAACAAATAAGTTCAACTGGAAAAAAAGAACATATACCAAAAGCCAGGAATATTATGAAAAACAAAATGAGAAAGGATAAGCTCACCCTGATAAATAGATATGGTAAGAAGCTATATTAATTAGTTCTAGGGACTAAAGAAGAAACATACAGATCTACAGAATGGAAGAGAGAATTCAAAAATTGATGCAAATCCATTTGATAAATGAGTATTTCAAGTAAGTAGTCAAAGGAATAGATTGTTCAATAAATGATGTTGAGGCAATTAGGTAACCAATTAGGAAGAAAATATATTAAGATCCCTACTCGGTTTGTAGCAGTTAAATCATTTCCAGAGAGATCTAAGATTTAAACACTCAAAATATGAAATCATCAGTGTTCTCAAAGAAAGGAACAGTGAATGCATTCAAAAATCTGAGAACGGGAGAGGTAAAACACAATTTAGAAGTCACATGACTACATAAGAACTTGTTTATAAAAAGGCCAGGTGCAGTGGCTCATGCTGGTACTTCCAGCACTTTGGGAGGCCAAGATGGGTGGATTGGTTGAGTTCAGAAGTTCAAGACCACCCTGGCCAACATAATGAAACCTCGTCTCTACTAAATTTGCTGGACATGGTGGCATACACTTGTGATCCCAGCTACTCCGAAGGCTGAGGCATGAGAATCGCTTGAACCCGGGAGGAGGAGGTTGCAGTGAGCCGAGATTGAACCACTGCACTCCAGCCTGGGCAACGAGCAAGACTCTGTCTCAAAAAAAAAAAAAAAAAAAAAAAAAAAAAAAAAAAAAAAAGGAAAACAAAACAAAAAAATTGTTCATAAAAATTACAGTTAAGACTTGGAAACACATTTATAGTATATGTTAGACAAAAATTTTCTTTAACATATTCAGAAGTTATAAGAATCAAGGGTAAGATAAGTAAACTAATAAAGAATAAAGAATAAACAAAAGTTCCTAAGGAGAAGGGGAGAGTGAAGTGATGGCAAAGAAACCCATGATCACTGCAGACCTCTGTGATCTTAACTACCAGAGATTTCACAACCCTCATACACACTAGAATTGGCAGGGGTATCTGCTCAGAGAGTGGATAGAGACAGAGCGCCAGCCTGTGCAGAACCTAGGAGAGTTTGTGTGATAAGCAGCTGCAGCAAAATGCAGTAACAGGCATTCATTCCCCAAGGTTCTCCATCTTCATCCAAGTACCTCTAACCCTGTCTGATCACCAGGCCAGGAGAGAGCAGGGTCATCTCTCCCATGGGACTGGATCATGCCTCTTCAGCACATCTCTCCCTGCCCCTCCCAAGGCCCCTGCATGAGTGTGCTCCTGCAAGAGTGTGCATGCATCATAGCCTCCACTGCCAGAATGAATGCTTTGCCAGTGGCCCTGTCTGAGTGCTTTCCCAGCAGCCTGGGAGCACGTTAGCTTCCTCAGCACAGCCAGTACCTGACCCCAAGGAGCCAGACGATAAAGCCATAGGTCTAGTTCCAGTGCCCCAGGCTTAGAGCATATAGCTCAGGGGTACCAAGCTGATACCTATTACCAGCAATTAAGCAGGGGAAGAGCCTCCACTCTCAGAACACTGAGAAGAATGAGACATGGGTTTGTGGACTAGCATGGCAGCAGGGCATGCCTCCCTCCACAAGGCTGGTCCAGGAGGGATGTAGTCAGTCTGCTGGCCACAGCCTCTGCCTGAGGGAGCCCTGCATCCCAGAACACCTAACAAAGGAAATCCAGGTGCTGCACCAGTGATCGAAGGAGACTCCCCTAAGGCACAGGAAAGGACATGGTGAGGGGGGTCATCTCTCCCTCTCTAGCAGTGGTTCTTAACCAGATTGAAATGACTGAAATGACAGACATAGAATTCAGAATCTGTATGGCAAGGAAGCTCATTGAGATCCAGGGGAAATCCAAAACTTTATCCAAGGAATTCAGTAAAATGATCCAAGAATTGAAAGACAAAATTGCCATTTTAAGAAAGAACCAAACTGAGCTACTGGAATTGAAAAACTTACTAAAAGAATTTTATGATACAGTTGCAAGCATTAACAACATAATAGACCAAGGGGAGGAAAAAATCTCAGAGCTCTAAGACCAGTTCTTCAAATCAACTCAGAGAAAAATAAAGAAAAATGAATTTTTTATAAATGAACAAAACCTTGGAGAAATACAGGACTGTATAAACCAAACCTGTGACTCATTGGCATTCCTGAGAGAGAAGAAGACAGATTCGAATTCAAATTCTCTGAAATTAATGAAAATAAAAACACAACATACCAAAATCCCTGGGACGTGGCTAAAGCAGTGTTAAGAGAAAACACCCATATCAGGAAGCTAAAAAGGCCTCAGATTGACGCTCTAACATCACACCTAGAGGAACTAGAAAAAAAACAAAACCCAGAGCTAGCAGAAGAAAAGAAATAACTAAAATCAAGGAATAACTGAATGAAACTAGGATGCAAATGTCCATATAAAAACAAATTAAACCAAAAGTTGGCACTGTAAAGGAATAAACAAGATTGACAGACTGTTAACTAAACAAAGAAAAAAAGAGAGAAGATCCAAATGGCATGATCAGAAACAACAAAGATGACATTACAACCACAAAACAAAAACAAGCAATGGAGGGAACGTTCCATATTCAATAAGTGGTGCTAGAATAACTGGCTATCCAAATACAGAAGAATGAAACTGGACCCCTACCTATCACCATATACAAAAATTAACTCAACATAAATTAAAAACTTATATGTAAGACCTCGAACAATAAAAATCCTAGAAGAAAACCTAGGAAATAACCTTTGCTGACATCAGTCTTGGAAAAGAATTTATGGCTAAGTCCTCAAAAAGCAATTATAACAACAACAAAAATGATTAAGTGGGACCTAACTAAACTAAAGAGCTTCTGCACAGCAATAGAAACTATCAACAAAGTATAGAGACAGCCTACAGAATGAAACGATAAATGTTAACAAACCATGCATCCAGCAAAGGTGTAATATCCAGAATCTATAAGGAACTTAAACATGCAAAAACCACTAAAAAGTGAGCAAAGGACATGAACAAATACTTCTCAAAAGAAGACATACAAGTGGCCAACAAACATATGAAAAAAAAAATACTCATCATCACTAATCATCTGAGAAATACAAATCAATACCCCAATGAGATACCATCTCATACCAGTCAGAATGGTCTTCGTTAAAAACTCAAAAGCATAACAGATTTTGGTGAGGCAGTGGAAGGGGCACTTATACACTGTTGGTGGAAATACAAATTAGTCCAACCACTGTTGAGAAAAGTTTGGAGTTTCTCAAAAAACTAAGAATTGAACAACGATTTGGCCCAGCGATACCATTACTGCATATATACCCAAAGGAAAATAAATTATCCTACCAAAAGGACGCATGTACTCGTATACACATCACAGTGCTGCTCACAATAGCAAAAACATGGAATCAACCTAGGGGCCCATCAACAGTGGATTAGATAAACAAAACGTGGCACACATACACCATGCAATACTATGCAGCCACAAAAAAAGAATGAAGTCATGTCCTTTGCAGCAACATGGCTGCATTTGGAGGCCGTTATCCTAAGCAAACTAACACATAAATAGAAAAACAAATACCACATGTTCTCACTTACAAGTGAGAGCTAAACATTGGCTACACATGGAAATAAAGATGGGAACAATAGACAGCGGGGATTGCTAAAGGGTGGAGAGAGGGAGGGAGGCAAAGGCTGAAAAACTGCGTATTAGTATTATGCTCAGTCAATCATACCCCAAACCTCAGCACCATGTAAAATATCCATGCAACACACTTAAACATGTACCCTCTGAGTCTAAAATAAAAGTTGGAAAAGAAAAATAATATATTGGTAGATGAAGAAGATCCTTGGTTTTGTTGTCCTCTGAATTATATTTTATCAGTTTCCTTAGAAATGCTTAGGCTCTAGAGAACTAACTTGCCCTTCAAGAGCTGCCAGTTTAAATGGAGTCTGACTTGTCATTTAAAAATCAGCTTATCAATTTATATTAGGAAATACACCATTTTAAGACCATTGAAGGATGAAGGAGCTAAATGGCAAGGCAGAATCTGCTTGCCACTAGTGAAAAGAGCCCTCTCACGATCATATTACTTTGAGTAATTTACTGTAGTGCAGATTCTAGTCCTAACCTTTCCTAATATTAGGTAGGTGCAAAAGTAATTGCAGTTTTGCATTAAAAGTAATGGCAAAAACCGCAATTACTTTTGCACCAACATAATATAAAACTCCCACAGTAGATTTGACTTGAGAAGGCTGTCACTAATCACATTCAAAGTATACCTAAATGCACTAGAATGAAGTTGTTCAGTTGCAAGACAAGCATAACTAAAAATTAAGCAGGCAGATAATATGAGAAATCAAATCACAGTCATATAGTTGTTTGGTAAAAACGGAATTTTCAGAAAATGTACTGGTTACATGATTTTTATGTTCAGTGACATATTTAATAGGCAGCCCTGCCAGAATAGCCGGACAAAATGACTTTGGACTCAATAATTCCCTCTTCTGGCAGAGAGGACAACTGCTAATTTTAACCTTTCTTGTACTTCTTTCACTTCTGATAATGGTGTACTGAATTTCATTGCACAACTTCTTCCCCTCTGTCTACACCCTTGACTCAAAGAGTAAAGATGTGACAACTGAAAGCATACCATCTCTCTATCAACATCTCACAGTGAATGGTTCAGTGTCATTATTCAGACAAATCATGGAAATCCAGGAGTTGGTGAAAGGCATGTCTTAACATCTCTAAAGTTGCTGAGCAAATAAGGAATTGACTTCAGACTGCTGAGAATGCAAGCACACACAAAAGGTAAGGGATGGAGAGGTGACACTGTACTCTATTAATGTTGCTTGAGCCCCTGAACCCAGCAGAGTCTGAATCCATCAACACTATAAATCTAAAAACAGTATACAAAGGTTCAAAATGAATAGTGAGAGTCTCCCACTCTGCCTAGCCCCACCCCAAGTTCCTCTCCCTCTAAATACTCACAATTAATATTCTGGTGCTGCCTTCTACTCAAACTCATGTACATACTAGCATATATAAATATTTCTCTATTCTCAATTTTCACAAAACTATTGTACTTTTGTACTTTACATATTATTCTGTACCTTTCTTTTTAATTTAATATTATATCTTAGATATATTTCTATGGGGAACTGAAAATATAAGTTATTAAAAAGTATATAGAGCATGTCACCATTTATCCAAGAAAGAGGGCATACAAAAATATATGCTCATTTGCTAATATCTAAAACAATGTTTAAAATGGAAAAAAAGGAAAACAAATGACATGTAACCAAAACAACAACAAAAGTACTATCTATAGGAGGAAAGGGAACACAGGGTAGAAAGGATAGAATAAAAACTCAGCTTCTCTGAAAATATAGAGTTTTATTTATCTGATTTTCAATAAAATTAAATTTAATTTAAAAAGTGATACTGAAACCAAAATGACAGAAACAAGTGAACTTAGCTGTATACTGAGTTGATGACCTTAACTGCATAGAAAGGAACTATTTCAAATGACTTTAAAACACTGAGATTTGTCGGGTCACTCTGAATGGGATATAACTAAAGGATAAAATGAACTACCAAAAAAAGCCAAACTTGTTTCAGTAATCATACAGTTGGTGGTAATGTTGACATTGCTACTCTAAGCCTGGTGTATATGTACTGTAGAGTAAAACAAATTAGTTTTTATGCAGGTTCCATTCAAGACTGAGATTTAGGAATGGGGCAATATGGGAGAAGGAAGACACAGATATAATAAAATCAATTAAATTAAATAAAATCCTAATTTTTTTCTGATTTCTGCCAGAAAACCAGCAATAATGAGCATACTTAGTACCCAAAGTATGGTCTTAAAATACGTATTTTCCACTAAATAGAACCCAGGCTTTTTGGAGAAATAACGTGTGTCAGCCTGGGCAGGAAAAATACAAGATAAGCCTGGTATATTTTGTCATGTCAAAAAGCTATTCAAGAACAATGATGTCAAAATAATTCAAGGATCAACATGAAAAAAGTTTTCAGTGTCAACTATGGAAAAATATAAGCGTAATGAAAAAAGTTTTCAGTGTCAACTATGGAAAAATATAAGCGTAATAAAGACAGTAAGTACAAGGGTTAAAATGAATCAAATATGATTAAATCCTTCATTTATAATGATGCTGCAAAACAAACAATCATCCTTTTTATCATCTTTGGATGATGCTAACAAACCAATTTACCATTTTGAAAACTGATGAATAAAGACAAAGGGAAATCATTTGCTCTGCCTTTCCTATTATATCTGTGTCTCAGAGAAATTTAATAATTGATGAGGGAAAAACCTTTTCTTTATAGAGGTATTCCAGCTAAAACTGCAGGAGCAATGGTACAGAATTAGAGAATCACCATTTCGCTACTCTTAATAAAACAATGGACTTAGGCAAAGATAATTGATGGCCTCTAACCTCACAAAAAGAGAGACAACCACTTACTATGTGCCTTCTATTAGAAGTACACGGCACACTCTATAACATGTTTTTGGGAAAACAGACAACTAAACCAAATGAGTTCTAAACCTGATTAAGTTTTAAGTAGAATCTCTAGGAAATATAGAGGTATAGGTATATGCTAAATAACATGATAAGAATAAAATTAGAAAAATCAAACTCTTTAGGACAAAATAAAATACAACTGCATTTTTTTCAACAAATAAATTGCAGGAAGGAAAATAGAGAGGAAGAAAGAGACAGAGGAAAGCCTATAGATTTAAAAAAAAACATGACTGGTGTATTTACTGTGGTTGATTACAAAAGTCACCAATTCTTCATCCCTCCCTATGCCATGTTACCTTTTAATGTTTCTCAGTCTGACTCTGATTTGGCAATGAGACCTGCTTTGACCAAAAGAACAGACCAGAAGTGATGAGTGGCCACTTCTAAGCCCAAACCTCAAGAGACTTGCATTCTACTTCTTGCTTTCTGTTTTGTATGGCTAAAATAAAGATATGATCGAAATGCGATTTCACAAATCATATGGTTGACTACCATACAATTTTTTTTCTTTTTTGTGATGTTTTAAAAGCGAGAGAATAACAAGAACAGATCTCATGGGGAATATACTTGATAGACGAGGCACTATAACCACACAGTGAGTTCCAATTTTATTTAGAGTCCAGCAATTAAAGTCTAGTTGCTCAACTAGGACGAAAACGGCCTCTATAGATATAAAGTCTAATCAAAGTTTGAGGCATACCTTTCTACAAGAGATTCTCACAAGAGACTGGTTGACCTATATAGCAGAGATTCACAAGGACACACAAGGTCGCTCGATGCTAGCAAGTGGTGCCAGTGTTGGTGGGCGAGGCTTTGGCTCTGGAGAATCGCTTGGACTGACAGAGAGTAGCCCTGCTGCAGCCTGAGCTGTCAATGTGTTTGTCATAACCCTGGGCTTATATGTGTTATGGAATCCAGTGAGTCCAATAACTCAACACATGTAGTCTAATAGGGTGTGGTGTAACATTTTTGCATGGAGAGGGATTAGACTCCATGTTCTTATCAAAGCAAAACATGTCACTCGTGGTAAACTATGTAAGTATTTGGAATCACTTCAAAGCTACATATCATACTCTGGTTCCTTTGCCATCACTATGAGAACATGCCAGAGCTGGCCTGTGGATGATGAGAGACATGCAGATCAAGGACAAGTCGTGCCAGTCATCCTAGGTGGGGCTAACATATGTAGCTAACAGCCAGCCAATTCCAATGTGAATGATCCCAGACAAGATCAAGAGAGCTGCACACTGACCCCATATACATTAGCATTAAATGTTTTATTGTTTAACCTCAGAAGTATTATAGGTTTTGTGATGAAGCATTATATTACTGTAACAATAGATAAATGATACATCCACTGAATTGCAGTATAAAGGCCTTAATTGTATTTTGATTTAAACAAATTGTTTTTTAAAATGTGAGTCACTTGGGAAATGTTAAACAGTGACTGTATATTTGCTGATGTTATGGAAATATTCCTTTTTCTGTGCTGAGATAATAGAGTTGCACTCATTTATTTGCAGTGTGTTAGTAGTATTCCAACTATATATTTTTTAAAAGTCTTTGTCTTTAGAGATACATATTGGAATTACATGACTTAGATTTGCTTCAAAATAACTCATGGAGGGTGTCGTGATAAGGATAGTGAAATAGACAAAGTGGACAATGAGTTGATAATCATTAAAAAGAAATGATGGTCACATGGGGCTTAATACTATTTTATCTACTTTTATAAGGTTGAAATTTTTAATAACAGATTGTACATGTGTGGAAAAAAATACCAGAGGCTTGCATCAAAAGAAGACAATAAAAACAACATACAGAAAGAGGAAAAAACAGGTTAATTAAGAAACAATGAGTTTATATGAAATATACTATTTAGTCTTTCAAGAAATGTAAGCATTGGTAATACAGGAGTGAACAAACAGACAAAAGTACTTGTCATCAAGTAACTTACATTTCTATTTACATACAAAAAATTAAGAAGGAAAATACAGAATATATCAGATAGTGATCAGAGCTATGAAGAAAAATAGGGAAGTGAAGTTGAGAATACTGGGAGTTAAGAGAAGGTGGTTTGCAGTTTGTTTGATATTATTATCATGATAATTATTATTATTTTTAAGATGAAGCCTCACTATGTTGCCCAGCCTAGACTCTAACTCCCATGCTCTAGAGGAAAATAAATACCTGGGTTTGGCCATAATTTTCATCGGAGAAACATAATAAACTTTCCATACACTTGGAGACACCAGCATTGACCTTTCATATGATAATGAAGCTCTCAGTGATTTTCATATCTCAGTTTGGGCAGTATGGGTTTACTATTTTTGCTTCACTCTCAAATCCTGATCATTTATTGGCCATCTTTCCAATTTCTCAGGATGCACTGCTGTCGCTCGTTATGCACTACATTCATGTATACAGATAACTGAATCAGTTTTAAAGGTTGTATTTGATAGAGAATGCATTTGTCTATAATATATTTAAAAATTGACTAGCTTCCCTTCACTTCAACTGACACTACAGGAATTCAAGCTATTGCCCATATGAAATTATTACAACAGCCTTCTACAAGTCATCATGCTTCCACCTTTTGGTATAATCTATTTTCAAAACAACAGCTAGAATGGTCCTTTTAAAATATCAGGCAGATTTCATCACTCTTCTTTTCAAAATTCTCTAATATCTTTCTATTTTACTCAAAGAAATATCCAGTCTTTTACAATGTCCTAAGAAGCACTACTTAGCCTGTATCCTCACCACTTACTTCTCACCAGCTCCTACCACTCTTCTCATTGACTCTACTCCAGAGGCACTGACATCTCTGGTATTCCTCACCCTTCGCAGATATGCCTCCACCTCGGGTATTTAAACTGATTGTTCCTTCTGCCTAGAGAGTTTTCTCAGATAGCCCAATGGCTAACTCCCTCTCCTCCTTCAAGTCCTTTCTCAAATGATATTCTATCAATGAAACCTTCTATGGATACATGGTTAATAATACTCTTTCTCTTTTTCCAGAATGACCTTGGGTTAACATTTTAGCACTGTTCCCCCTGGAAACCTAATAAAGGCAGAAGAGCAACTCTGTTACCAAGCAACGTGCTTTTAGTTAAAAAAAGAAAAGAAAAGAAAAAGAAAAGTAAAGAAAAAAAAGAACCCTGATTCATACCCAATAACATCTGGAGTGGAAGCTATGTGTATGAACTATAAATACTTTATTAGAATATACATCTTCAGACTTCTCTGAAAGTGATAATCTTGTAATCAAACATGTTCATTGCAAGAATCTTGGAAACTGTGCCTAAGACAGTAATGTATAATACTAAGTCATATTTGTGACACAAGGCCTTAAAGCTAGGTTGAATACAGTACTTACCCAGTTGGATCTCCTCTCTTCACAACTGAGCTAAAACTTGGGATGCAGGTAGGGAACAGAAACAGCTGGCTCCTGGAAGACTGTATGGATTGCTGTGAAGATTTCTCCCACCGAAGAGAAACATTTGACTGCCCTCCTGGCATGCTATTTTTCCTGGCTATCCTCTTCTAGGTGAAGCTTATTTCAAGTATGGCCTATGGCAGTTTTGTTGAACCAAAGACGACTTTCCAAGTAGTAACCATGATAGGGCTGAACAATAAATAAGCTGGGAATCTGCCATGTAGCAGACAAGCAGGAACACGGGAGAACTAGAAAGGCTCTGGAAGAGAGAAGTGGGACTGATATGGACAGCCCAACAATGCAAGACCAGTAGGGAGCTGAAGTTTGCAGGCACTAAAAAGAGCAACTGCAAGTAAGCTTGTCTACACATCTACCCTCCTATGACCCACTTACGTCTGGGATGCTTGCATTCAACTTCCTGGCCTTAGGATGGATACTAGGGAGCAAACTCATAAACTTCCTACTACTGCCCTTGCACCTACTGATGGGACTGGCAATTGTCTGAACCTGGCTGGAGTAGAAGCCACAGACAAGCAGCATCAGCTCTTGGGAAGCCCCATCTAACAAACCACAGTGACTGAATCAGAGCCTTAAACTAAGGCAGGGTACTGCGAGCCAAGGCAACTCTGGAAAATGGGTGGGACCATGATAAATTGCAGCTCTAGTTCCAGGATATTGGATCCAGAAACTCAAGACTCATCTCTCAGACTCCTTCTGTTCTTCCTCTACTTTCTTCTCCAAATAGATCCCTTATCAGCTACCCACAACTCAGATATTCTCCTGCCATCACAAAGCAAGGGCTACGTTCAGACATATACCTAGCTCAGACTCTCAATTTATGAGGAGGGAATTTTTGAAATTGGACTGAGGGAAAAATACTTTTGAACCATACTTTGAAGAAAAGGTAAAAGGTAACTGTAAAATCTCTCTGGCACCAGCCCCAGGGAGATTTTACATTGTTCAGGAATGTTTTGAAGGATTTGGTCTCCTAATCAGTCAATAGGCCATACCTACAGGGGGACATATGTTTCCAAAGACACTTCACATTGCAGCTCCTATCTGCTTCTCCACTCTACTCTAGGACCTTCTGGCTCTGCCTACTTCTTTCTTTTGTTTTGTTTTGAGATGGAGTCTCGCTCTGTTGCCCAGGCTGGAGTGCAGTAGCATGATCCCAGCTCACTGCAACCTCCACCTCCCAGGTTTAAGCAATTAACCTACGTCAGCCTCTCAAGTACCTGGAATTACAGGTGTGCACCACCACGCCCAGCTAATATGTGTATGTTCAGTAGAGACAGGGTTTCAACATGTTGCCCAGGCTAGTCTCGAACTCCTGACATCAAGTGATCTGTCTGCCTCAGCTTTCCAAAGTGCTGGGATTACAGGTGTGAGCCACTGCACCTGACCACCTCTGCCTACTTCTGATGCTGTGCTTCACCATCAATACTTCAGTACATTCGGTGTTTTCATGTCCCCACCCCCCCACCCCACGCCATGTAAAATCTTATCCCCTCTGCCTGCATGGACTTTTCCACCTCACCTTTTCTATCTGACTTGGAAAATGTCTGCAGGCTGGCTGAGTTCCTCAACCCAAAGTCACTTTTGCTGTAAGTGGCCCTCTTTCCAGGAACTACTTCCTTTCCTCCCCACCTCAGACCCATCCACATCTTCATTAAATTCTCTTCAAACTGTTCAATTTGTGTGTTTGCCAGCTTTTTTCTACTGGGACTTTGACTGCTAACATTTACAGAAACGTATTGAACTCGTCAGTTTCTTCACTAGGATTATACTTTCTTTGAAAGTGAAGACTAAATTATTTTATGGTTTTGTTCAGTAGTTTGACAAGTATGTTTTTTCAATCCTGCTCCTTCTGTATTAACAAATATTGACGAGTTTCTCCACCATGTCAGAAATTGTGCCAGACCCCAGGAATAAGTAACAAAGGAAAAAGATCATGTCTTCACGGCATTTACTGCCTACTAACAGCATTAAAATACTATATTTGGTTGTTTTAATTTTGGAGGCCATACCACACATCATATTAAACATGTTTAAATGTAGCAGAAAAGTTATAAAAGTTTTCAATTTTGTGTTTGACATCATTGGATATAAGTAACATATAATTTATGATTATGATTTTATAGCATTACACATACTGAGGTTTTTGAAATAAAGAAACAAAGTCTTTGAATGCAGTGAAATATTTATGAATGCCCCATTTAATGATAAAGTAACATTTAATTAACTATTAATGTGGATTTTCTTTATTTTTTATTTTGGATTTTTATTAATTTGAATTTATTAACGAATTTTCAGATTTTATATTTTAGAATTTTGGTAGACAAAATAATATCCACCAATCACTAGCCCTCCCCTCCTCTGGGCAAATAGAAAGCTATATGTTCCAGTTGAAAAGCTACATGATTAGTCCTGCCCAGTGAAAGGTAAATAGTGAGACAGTAAAAAGTTTATGCCCAATCTTCAGGCTGTCTCTTCCATGATTGCCTTGGCAACCAGGAAGGCTGTGTTTTCTAGATGGTGCAAATGGTGCAAATAAGACCTGGCAGAGGTTCTATCAGCCTGGGTTCTTAAGCGGCGTAGGGAAGCCCAGAACCCCCTAGCCCTCATCATTAACCTGCAAGGAACATGTAACATAAGCTAGAAATAAAGCCTTTTAAAAGCTGCCAACACCTGGGAAATAATTGTGATTGCAGAACAACCTAAACAATGCTATGAACACAAAGCCTCATTTCTGGTTTTGGGTTTTTTTGTTGTTGTTGTTGGGCAGGGGGGGTCTCTTACATCTTCAGAGCCTCTGCCTCTTGGCCTTATACACTATGTTAACAGTACCTAATAAATAAGACAATCTTAAGTGAGTTAGGCCATTCTTGCATTGCTATAAAGGAATATCTGAAATTGGGCAATTTATAAAGAAAAAAAGTTTAATTGGCTTAGAGGTCTGCAGGCTGTACAAGCATGGATCCAGCATCAGCTCCTGGTGAGGGCCTCAGGAGGTTTCCGATCATGGCAGAGGGCAAAGGGAGAGCAGGCGTGTCATGGCAAGAGTGGGAGCAAGGGAGCAGGGGCGCATGGTGGGATCCCAGGCTTCTAAACAACCAGATCTCGCATGAGCTGAATGAGATCTCCATTATCACCAAGAGGATAGTAACAAACTGTGCATGAAAGATCCACTGCCATGATCTAATCACCTCTCACCAGGCCCCACCTCCAACAATGGGAATCACATTTCAACATGAGATTTGGAAGTGACAAACATCCAAACCATATCACACTTGGGGAAACAAGAGATCAAATGAAAAGTTAAAATAAAGTTTAATAAATGCAATTTATTCAATAAAGATTTATTGAGCTCATATTACATGGAAAGAGGTCAATTTCTCTTGAGTTACATAGGCTGCATGAAAGTATAGTAGATACTGGAACACATTCAGAGTTCTACTAAGCAGGAAAAAGAGAAGCTGATGCACTGCAGGCAATCAGTCCACTACAGGGCAGTAACTTCAAAGTTATAATGGACTTCTTTCACCAATGTTCTCGAGTAAAACAAGATAAGACACTTCTGACACTACAGAAAAGACTATTTCTCTAGGAAGATAAACTAAGACACTGCATTGTGTTGTTCAAGTCCGCAGGGTATTAAGGGAGGCTAAGGAGGACGGACTCCTATAAGAAAAAAAGAGACCATTCCATTAAAGAGAGAGGAAAGCACTTTCTCTTCAAGTGGGGTATGAGAGAGAAAGAACTTGCCTACCTGAGAGATGATAGTAATGAAAAAAACAAAATAAAAAAAGAGACAGAATGCAAGAAAAAGGCCCTCAAGGCTTCTGGCCTAGGAAGCTACTCTCTCTAGAGTATTGTTGGCTGCTAGGCATTCTATAGTTAAAACATTACCTTACATAAGGCTCACAGTGAGGCTGAGAGACTGGGACTCAGGCTCTTTTTTCTATTGATATCTGCACCTTTTAAAATATAGTTTTCTGCATATACAACCAAAGCAGGTGATAATTTACTGTTGTTTTTTCAAATGGCTTTATTAAGGTATAATTTTAATACAATAAAATTTATCAATTTTAAGTTTACAATTTGACGAGTTTTGAAAATTTAAAGTCGTGTATCAAGTACTACCACCAAGATACAAAATTTTTAACTCTCCCAAAAAAGTTCCCTTGCATCCCTTTGCTAAGCACTCTTTTTAAAGTTTGGCCTTTGGCTGGGCATGGTGGTTCACGCCAGTAATCCCAGCAGTTTGAAAGGCCATGGTGAGTGGATCACTTGAGGTCAGGAGTTCGAGCCCAGCCTGGCCAACATGGCAAAATCCCATCTCTTCAAAAAAAAAAAAAAAAAGGAAAATTAGCTCAGAGTGGTGATCCGCTCCTGTAGTCCCAGCTACGCAGGAGACTGAGGCACGGGAATCGCTTGAACCCAGGAAGTGGAGGTTGCAGTTAGCCGAGATTGCACCACTGCACTCCAGTCTGGGTGACAGAGTGAGACCCTGCCTCAAAAATAAACAAACAAATAAATAAATAATAAATATAAGTGGCCTTTGCCATCCTCAACTGCATGAGTGGACTCTGATTACTGTTAGATTGCACCAAAAATGGTAATCTCATGCCACTTGTTGGTCATTGGTTCAGGAATTAATATGAAAATCTAAGTAATTCTGGCCTAAGAGAAGATAACTATAGACTTTTAGGAAAGAAAAATCATCCTCTTCTGGTCCTCACAGAGTAACTGATGCTAGACTAGGTATTTAATCATCAACAAAAACTGAACAAAACTTGTGAAAGAACTATTTTCAGAGTTTAGACAACAGGTAGTGTAGGACGGTGTTTCCTTTGTTTACCCCCAGATTCTACCCTAAGGAACTGTCTGGATCACAAAGTAGAGAAGTGTAAGCCAAGCAGGGAAGACTCGTCTACAGAACTGTTGAAGTGGAGATCAGAGTTTGGGAGGCTAAGCAGCTGAAATTTGTGAGGCAGACCACCAGAGAGAAGGCAAGAGAACTAAGCAGAAAACACAACTATTTTAAACAAATATCTCAACATAATGAAATGGGGAAAGGATAGTCTTTTCAACAAATAATGCTGGAAAAATTCAATATCCATATGCAAAATAATAGTAATAATAATAACCTTTGTCAACATTTACTACAAATCCTACTGCTACATGATTCTTAATGCAGAATAAATAAGCATGCTGCCCATAAGATCAGGAACAAACTAAGTCACCTTCTATGTAACATCATAATTAATAAGTGTCCTAGCTAGTACAATTGGCAAAAAAACAACTGCAAACAAGTAAACTGTCCTTATAGATATTACTACATAAAAAGAAAATTGTACAGAATGCACAGAAAACTACTAGAACTAATGAGTGAATTTAGCAAGAGTGCAGGATGCAAAGCCAAGATACAAAAATCAATTATAGTTCTATATGCTAAAAACAAAATAACTTTAAAAAGAAATTTAATAAAATATATACCTTATGAAAATATCAAGAAAATACAAATTACTTAGGTAATAGAAATATGGGCCAACGTGGCGAAACCTCATCTCTACTAAAAATACAAAAACTAGCCACGCATGGTGGCAGATACCTATAATCCCACCTACTCAGGAGGCTGAGGCAGGAGAATTGCTTGAACGTGGGGGGTGGAGGTTGCAGTGAGCCAAGATCATGCCACTTCACTCCAGCCTGCGTGAAAGAGCAAAACTCCATCTCAAAAAAAAAAAGAAAAGAAAAGAAAAGAAAAGAAATGTAAGCAAAATCTGGGCACTAAAACTGTAAAATAATGTTGAGATAAATTAAAGAAAATGTATATAGAAAAATATACCATGTTTGTGGTTAGGGGATTTAATATTTTTATGAGATAAATTCTTTATAGACACGTAGATTCAAAACAATACCAAGCAAAGTTCCAGGAAGATTTTTGGAGAAATTGTCAAGGGAATCCTAAAATTGATAAAGAAATGTAAAAGAGCCAGAGTAGCAAAAACAATTTTAAAAATAAGAAACAACGTTGGAGGGCTTGCATAGTTAATATGAAGACTTATTCCAAACCTACATTAATAAGGACAGTATGCTACTTACAGATCAGTGGAACAAAAATAGGTATATTGGTAAAACACAACTGTTTTAAACAAATATCTCAAGGTAATGCAAAGGGGAAAAAATAATCTTTTCAACAAATGATGCTGGAAAATTTGAATATCCAGATGCAAAATAATCATAATCATAATAATCAAAATAATAATAATAATCTCTGCTATCTAACATCAAATACAAAAATAAATTTATAAACAAGTCAGCATAAAGGCTTGCATAAAATATTTTTTTAAATTT
>NW_016803776.1:577179-578352 GCF_001698545.2 Rhinopithecus bieti | reverse complement strand
CTGCTTTCTCTTGTGGGCATTTAGTGCTATAAATTTCCCTCTACACAGTGTTTGAAATGTGTCCCAGAGATTCTGGTATGTTGTGTCTTTGTTCTCACTGGTTTCAAAGAACGTCTTTGTTTCTGCCTTCATTTTGTTATATACCCAGTAGTCATTCAGGAGCAGGTCGTTCAGTTTCCATGTAGTTGAGCAGTTTTGATTGAGTTTCTTAGTCCTGAGTTCTAGTTTGATTGCACTGTGGTCTGAGAGACAGTTTGTTATAATTTCTGTTCTTGCACATTTGCTGAGGAGTGCTTTACTTCCAACTATGTGGTCAATTTTGGAATAAGTGGGATGTGGTGCTGAGAAGATAGTATATTCTGTTGATTTGGTGTGGAGAGTTCTGTAGATGTCTATTAGTTCCACTTGGTGCAGAGATGAGTTCAATTCCTGGATATCCTTTTTATCCTTCTGTCTCATTGATCTCTCTGATGTTGACAGCGGGATGTTAAAGTCTCCCGTTATTATTGTATGGGAGTCTAAGTCTCTTTGTAAGTCTCTAAGGACTTGCTTTATGAATCTGGGTGCTCCTGTATTGGGCGCCAATATATTTAGGACAGTTAGCTCTCCCTGATGAATTGATCCCTTTACCATTACATAATGGCCTTCTTTGTCTCTTTTGATGTTTTTTTGTTTAAAGTCTGTTTTATCAGAGACTAGGATTGCAACCCCTGCTTTTTTTTGTTCTCCATTTGCTTGGTAGATCTTCCTCCATCCCTTTATTTTGAGCCTATGTGTGTCTCTGCATGTGAGATGGGTCTCCTGAATACAGCAAACTGATGGGTCTTGACTCTTTATTCAATTTGCCAGTCTGTGTCTTTTAATTGGACCATTTAGTCCATTTACATTTAAGGCTAATATTGTTATGTGTGAACTTGATCCTGTCCTTGTGATATTAGCTAATTATTTTACTCATTAGTTGATGCAGTTTTTTTCCTAGCATCGATGGTCTTTACATTTTGGCATGTTTTTGCAATGGCTGGTACTGGTTGTTCCTTTCTATGTTTAGTGCTTCCTTCAGGGTCTCTTGTTGGCAGGCCTGCTGGTGACAAAATCTCTAAGCATTTGCTTGTATGTAAAAGATTTTATTTCTCCTTCACTTATGAAACTTAGTTTGGCTGGATATGAAATTCT
>NW_016803776.1:555742-577157 GCF_001698545.2 Rhinopithecus bieti | reverse complement strand
CTCCTGACCTCATGATCCGCCCGTCTCGGCCTCCCAAAGTGCTGGGATTACAGGCTTGAGCCACCGCGCCCGGCTAGACTTCTCTTTTTGCTTCATTTCATTCATTTGATCTTCAATCACTGATACTCTTTCTCCCAGTTGATCGAGATGGTTACTGAAGCCTGTGCATTTGTCATGTAGTTCTCATGTCATGGTTTTCATCTCTATCAGGTCGTTTATGGACTTCTCTGCTTTGGTTATTAGAGTTATCCATTCATCAAAAATTTTTTTCAAGGTTTTCAGTTTCTTTGTGTTGGTTACGTAGTTCCTCCTTTAGCTCTGAAAAAGTTGATGGACTGAAGCCTTCTTCTCTCAACTCGTCAAAGTCATTCTCCATCCAGCTTTGATCCGTTGCTGGCGATGAGCTGCATTCCTTTAGAGGGGGAGATGCACTCTGATTTTTTGACTTTCCAGCTTTTCTGCACTGCTTTTTTCCCATCTTTGTGGTTTTATCTGCCTTTTGTCTTTGATAACCATGACGAACTGATGGGGTTTTGGTGTGGGTGTCCTTTCTGTTTGTTAGTTTTCCTTCTAACAGTCAGGACCCTCAGCTGTAGGTCTGTTGGAGATTGCTTGAGGTCCACTCCAGACCCTGTTTGCCTGGGTATCAGCAGCGGAGGCTGCAGAAGATAGAATATTGCTGAAGAGTGACTGTTGCTGTCTGATTCTTGCTCTGGAAGCTTCATCTCAGGGTGTACCCTGCCATGTGAGGTGTGAGGTGTTGGTCTGCACCTAGTGGGGGATGTCTCCTAGGTAGGCTACTCAGGGGTCAGGGGCCCACTTGAGCAGGCAGTCTGTCCGTTCTCAGATCTCAACCTCCGTGCTGGGAGATCCACTCTGTCTTCAAAGCTGTCAGACAGGGTCATTTACCTCTGCTGAGGTTTCTGCTGCTTTTTGTTTAGCTATTCCCTGTCCCCAGAGATGGAGTCTACAGAGACAGGCAGGCCCCCTTGAGCTGCGGTGGGCTCCACCCAGTTCCAGCTTCCAGGTGGCTTTGTTTACCTACTTAAGCCTCAGCAATGGTGGGCGCCCCTCCTCCAGCCTCGCTGCTGCCTTGCAGTTAGATCTCACACTGCTGTGCTAGCAATGAGGGAGGCTCCGTGGGTGTGGGACCCTCCCATCCAGGTGTGGGATATAATCTCCTGGTGTGCCGTTTGCTAAGACCCTTGGTAAAGCGCAGTATTAGGGTGGGAGTTACCTGATTTTCCAGGTGTTGTGTGTCTCAGTTTCCCTTAGTTTGGCTAGGAAAAAGGATTCCCTTCCCCCTTGCGCTTCCCAGGTGAGGCGATAGCTCACCCTGCTTCAGCTCTCGCTGGTTGGGCTGCACCAGCTGACCAGCACCGATTATCTGGCACTCCCCAGTTAGATGAACCCGGTACCTCAGTTGAAAATGCAGAAATCACTTGTCCTCTGCGTCACTCATGCTGGGAGCTGGAGGCTGGAGCTGCTCTTATTCAGCCATCTTGCTCCAGGATCGCATAAAAATATTTTTAAAGATTTATTTATAGTAGCCAAAAGCTACAAACAACTTAAATATAAATCAACATGTTACATCAGGATTAACAAATTATAGCATTTCCATAAAATGACATACTAATAAACAGTAAAAAGCTATAAACTACTGATACATGTAATTCAAAAGTCAACATCTGTGACTCTTCAAAAACATTATACTAAGCCAAGGAAGGCAAACAAAAATCATACTGCATATTTCAATTTATATAAAATTCGAAGATAGGTAAAACTGAAGTACAGTGATTGTTGTCTGGGCTGCAAATTGGAATGGGAGACTGCCTGGCAAAATCCTTAAGGAAATTGTCTGGGGATAATAGAGATGTTCTACGTCCCAGTAGGGGAGGCTATTACAAAGATTAATACATTTGTCGAGATCCATTGAACTTAAAAGTAGATAAAATTTATTGCATGTAAATTATATATCAACAAAGTTGATTTTTATAAAATACCTGCTAATGCATATCTCTGAACAAACCATTCTAGTATACTTTCTCAGAATTCAAGGCTTGCCAATAAATGTAAATGTAATTAAACCCAAATAAGTAATATAGCTCTCATCTAAGGAACACGGCCACAGAATTTCTTCTGTGTATTAAGATTAGAAAATATAACTTTTACAGAAGGGAATTAAGTTGGACATAGCATGGGCTACCATGCACCAGGATTCATTCGTGGCCCCCAATGACTACTGGGGAAGGAGTAAGTTAAAAAGGTGAGGAACAACTCATACTTGCCATGGACCTCTGGAATCCTGGCAGCAGGAGGCCCCATGATACCTACAGACACCTGAGCTGGCAGAAAGAGCTGCTTAGAGAGGTGGTAGGGACACAGTTCCTGTATGTGCAGAGCCCAGAGGGTTTGGTGCAAGACCATCTGCAGTGGAGCATGGTGAGGGACGCCCATCTCCCAGCGCTTGCCACACTCCTCTAGGAGACTTTAGCCTACGGGAGTTGTCCAATCCAAACAGAGCAGAGTGGTCTTGCCCATGAGATGGGGCCAGTCAGATCTAAGCATGGGCCTGTCTGCTAGCCTTTTCCTGGGCCCCGGCCTGACCACACCCATTTGCAGCCTCAGATGCCTGACCATGGTGCCTCCTAGGGTCCTGCCTCCTAGGTCCATCAATGGCTGACTGCAACTGACTATGGGGGAGAGCTCCAGAAGAGTGGCCCCTGCAGATAGACATGTACCAGCCCACCCTCACTTTCCCACCACCACAGCCTCTCCTGAGCTGCTTTGCCAATACACACTTACCCACAGCCACATCCCCCTTCTTTGTTTACATGTGGGTAGACCTTGCCTCCCTTTCCCAGCTGGCATGCAGTGCACTCTACTGCACCACTGCTGCTGGCATAAGCTTACCCCACCCCCACATCACATTGCCAGCACCAACTTGCAAACAAAGGCCAGTGGTCCCACACCTCACCCCCTCCCCTGAACTGCATCACCACCACCACTGGCAAAATTGCCCTGCATGGAGGCCAGCAGTTCTGCATCTACCAGCACCCCACCCCCACACCAACCACCACCAGTGCAAACATCCACACTGATGCCAGTGGTCTTGCTCCCCTGCTCCAGGTTGCCACTGTTGCACTGTGAATGCACACCTGGGGACAAGCAGCCGGGTGCCCACCAGCACCCTATCACAGCTGATAAGCATTCACCCCACTGCACTGCCACTGCTGGCACAGCACAGATCCTGCTGTAACTGCCCTGACAAAGCACTTTGGCTGGTATCATCCATCAGAGTTTTGTGTCAGTGGTCCGGGAATACCTCAGTTCCTTCAGCACAGCAAGTTCCTAACCTCAGGGGACCAGAGAACAAAGCCAGGGACCCTATACCGGCTACACAGAATTAGAACATGTAGCCCAGGAGTGCTAAGCTGAGCCTTGACCCCCTAAAATCTTTTAGAAATGAAGCCAGGATACTGTGCAAACCTTATATCACAATGAAACCCCCAAGGGCATCAAAGGAGATAACAGAGAAAAAAAAATCCACAGAACAGCAACTTCAAACATTAAAGGAACATCAGTCCACACAGATGAGAAAGAATGAGAACAAGAACTTTGGCCATTCCAAAAGCCAGAGTTTCTTCTTACCTCCAAACAACTACACTAGTTCTCCAGTAATGGTTCTTAACCAGTCTGAAATGGCAGAAATGACCAAAATATAATTCAGAATATAGTTAGAAATGAAGATCATCAAGAGATTCAGGAAGAAGTCGAAACCTAATCCAAGGATTCTAAGGAATACAATAAAACAATACAGGAGATGAAAGACAAAATGGCCATTCTAAGAAAGAACCAAATTGATCTGACAGCGCTGAAAAACTCCTAGAATTTCGGAATAAATTCTCAAGTATTAACAGCAGAATTGACCAAGCTGAGGAAAGAATCTCAGAACTCAAAGACCAGTTATCGGAGATAATTCAGTAGGACAAAAATAAAGACAAAGAAGAATGAACAAAATATCCAAGAAATGTGAGATTATGTAAAGAGACCAAATCTACTATTCATTAGCATCCCTGAAAGACAGAGAGAGAAAGCAAGTGTCTTGGAAAATGTATTTCAGGATATCATCCATGAAAATTTCCCCAACCTTGCTAGAGAGGCTAACATTCAAACTCAAGAAATGCAGAAAACCCTTATGAGATAGTACACAGATGACTATCCTCAGGACACACAGTCATCAGTTTCTCCAAGGCCAAAATGAAAGAGAAAATATTAAAGGCAGCTAGAGAGAGGGGGCAGGTCACCTACAAAGGCAACCCCGTCAGGCTAAGAGTGGATATTTCAGCAGAAACCCTACAAGCCAGAAGAGAATGGGAGCCTATATTCAGCATTCTTCTTTTTTGAGATAAGAGTCTTGCTCTATCACCAAGGTTGGAGTGCAGCAGCATGATCTCAGCTCACTGCAACCTCTGCCTCCTGGGTTCAAGTGATTGTCCTGCCTCAGCCTCCAGAGTAGGTGGGATTACAGGCACAAGCCATTACACTCAGCTAATTTTTCTATTTTCATTAGAATCAAGGTTTCACTATGTTGGACAGACTGGTTTTGAACTCCTGACCTCAAGTGATCTGCCTGCCTCAGCCTCCCAAAGTGCTGGGATTATAGGTATGAACCACCCCACCTGGCCTTCAGCATTCTTGAAAAAAAAAAAAAAAAAAAATTCCAGGCCAGGTGTGGTGGCTCACACCTGTAAATTCCAGCACTTTGGGAAGCTGAGGTGGGCAGATTACCTGAGGTCAGGAGTTTGAGACCAGCTTGGCCAACATGGTGAAACCCTATCTCTACCAAAATACAAAAATTAGCCAGGCGTGGTGGCGGGTGCCTGTAATTCCAGTTATTCAGGACACTGAGATAGGAGAATTGCTTGAACCTGGGAAGTGGAGGTTGCAGTGAGCCAAGATCATGTCACTGTACTCCAGCCTGGACAACAAAGAGTGGAACTCCATCTCAAAAAAACAAAACAAACAAACAAAAAACCAAAGAAGAATTTCATACCCAGCCAAACTAAGCTTCATAAGCAGAGAAATAACATTCTTTTCAGACAAGCAAATGCTAAGGGAATTGTTACCACCACACCTGTCTTACAAGAGGTCCTGAAGGAAGCACTAAATATGAAAAGGAAAGACTGTTACTGGCCACCACAGAAACTCACTAAAGTACATAAACCGTTGATACTATAAAGTAACCACACAAACAAGTCTGCATAATAACCAGCTAACAACATAACAGGATCAAATCTGCACATATCAATATTGACCTTGAATATAAATGGGCTAAATGTCCCAATTGAAAGGCACAGAGTGGCAAGTTGGATAAAGAAGCAAGATCCAATGGCATGCTGCCTTCAAGAGGCCATCTCACATGCAATGACAACGATAAGCTCAAAGTAAAGGGATGGGGTAAAATCTACCAAGCAAATAGAAAACAAAAAAGAGCAGGAGTTATTATTCTAATTTCAGACAAAACAGACTGCAAACCAACAAAGATCAAAAATGACAAAGGAGAGCATTACATAATGGTAAAGAGTTCAATTTAACAAGAAGATTTACCTATTCTAAATATATATATACACCCAACACAGGAGCACCCAGATTAAAAAAACAAGTTATTAGAGACCTACAGAGAGACTTAGACAACCACACAATAATAGTGGGAGATTTCTGACAGTATTAGATAGATCATCAAGGCAGAAAAGTAACTAGGATATTCAAGACCTGAACTTGACACTTGATTAAATAGACCTAATACACATCTACAGAACTCTCCACCCTAAAGCAACAGAATATACATTCTTCTCATCTGCACATGTCAATACTCTAAAATCAACCACCCAGTTGGCCATTAAACAATCCTCAGCAAATCTAAAAAAAAGGAAATTATACCAACCACACTCTGGGACCACAGAGCAATTAAAATAGGAATAAATGCTAACAAGATCCCTCAAACTCAATTACATAAAAATTTAACAACCTACTCCTGAATGACTTTGGTTAAACAACGAAATTAAGGTAGAAATCAAGAAATTCTTTGAGATTAATGAGAACAAAGATTCTCTGGGACACAGCTAAACCAATGTTAAGAGGGAACTTTATAGCACTAAATGTCCACATCAAAAAGTTAGAAAAATCTCAAATTAACAACCTACTGTCACACCTAGAGGAACTAGAGAAACAAGGGCAAACCAACCACAAAGCTAGCAGAAGACAAAAAAGACACCAAAATTAGAGTAAAACTGAAGAAAATTGAGACCCTCTCCCCAAAAATACAAAAAAATCAATGAATCCTTAAGTCAATTTTTTGAAAGAATAAATAAGATACATAGATCACTAGCTAGGCTAATAAATAGAAAAGATCCAAATAAACACAATCAGAAATGACAAAGGGGTTGTGACCACCAAACCCACAGAAATACAAAAAAAGAAAAAAAACCCTCAGAGACTACTACGAACATCATTATGCAAAACAAGCTAGAAAATCTACATGAAATGAATAAATTCCTGGAAATATACAATCTCCTGAGACTGAACCAGGAAGAAACTGAATCCCTGAACAGATCAATAACAAGTTTCAAAATTGAATCAGTAATAAAAATCCTATCAACCAGAAAAGGCCCAGGACCAGACAAATTCACAGTTGAATTCTATCAGCTGTATAAAGAAGAGCTGGTACCATTTCTACTGAAGCTATTTCAAAAAATTGAGAAGAAGCGACTCCTAACTCATTCTACAAGGCCAGCATCATCCTGATACCAAAACCTGGCAGAAATATGGCCAAAAAGGAAAACTCCAGGCCATTATTCTTGACCTAGATTCTTGACCACATTTAGATATAAAAATACTCAACAAAATACTAGCAAACTGAATTCAACAGCACATCAAAAAGCTAATCCACCACAATCAGGTAGGCTTTATCCCTGGGATGTAAGGTTGATTCAACATACACAAATCAATACATGTGGTTCATCACCTAAACTGAACTAAAAACAAAAAACACATGATCATCTCAATGATGCAGAAAAGGCTTTTAATAAAATCCAACATCCCTTCATGTTAAAAAAGAAAAAAGCCCTTAACAAACTAGGCATTGAAGGAAGGAGCATACTTCAAAATAATAAGAGCCATCTATGCCAAGCCCACAGCCAACATCATACTGAATGGGCAAAAGCTGGAAGCATTCCCCTTGAAAACTGAAACAAGACAAGGGTACCCTCTATGACCACTCCTGTTCAACATAGTACTGGAAGTCCTAGCCAGAGCAATTAGGCAAGAGAAAGAAATAAAAGGCACCCAAACAGTAAGAAAGGATGGCAAAGAGAACAACAGATAATCCAGGCCTACTTGAGGGTGGAGAGTGGGAGGAGGGTGAAGATTGAAAAACCACCTACCAAGTACTATGCTTATTACCTGGGTGATGAAATAATCTGTGCACCAAGCCCCTGTGGCATACAATTTTCCTATATAACAAATCTGCACATGTTCCCTTGAACCTAAAAGTTTTAAAAATGAAAGAAAATCGAACTTCTTTTCTTCTAAGAATTTTGGTTATCATTTTTGATGTTTCAAGTTGGTTTGTTCCCTCAGGCACAAAGAAAATAAGTATTATATACTACTTAACTCATGGAAGATTATCATGTTCTGTCTTTGCAGGTTCCTTCTTTTATTTTACTTATTTTCTCCCTTCATCCTAGATGAACACATTTCCCACTACCCAACTTACTAGATAGCCAGTTTAGCATTTTAATTGAGTTACTGATTATAATTATACAGTCTATAAAATGTTTTGTATTTTTAATATATGTATTTTTCCCATTTATCACTATATTTTCAGATCTATCCATGTGGCTATATATAGATCTACTCAGTTGCTTCTAATGCTACATTCTCTGCAGCATCTATTTCTACAGTATGTGTCCTTCATATTTTACATATAAATTTCCCTAGTGATGACCACCTAGGTTACCTTTGAATACTAAGAGTGATGAATATCCTTATAGATCCACATGTGGGAAGTTCCCCATGTAATACACACTCAGAAATGGTATTGCTGGTACACAAGGTATAGTCACATTTATACTATTAGCTTAATTTCCAGAAATATTGTACTAGTTTCTATTCCCACCAGTAATGCATTGTGTATTTTAAAGTTAAGCTCATTAAAATATATTCTGCCACGTAAAGTGGCAGATTACAAGATAATAGATTTCATTTTGTTTCTGGCTACTACACATTAATAAGGAAGAAATAATAATTTTGTCTTGTTTCTGGCTACCTTATGTTCATAAGAAAGAAAGAAAAGACATCATTAATTCAACCACCCAGGGAGATAGTTGGGTCTTGATTTCTAAAGCATGGGCTGTTTTTACGTTTAGAAAAAATAAACAATGATATCGTGTTTTGGAGCCAGAAGGAGGAGTTGCTAGGCAGAGTACCACTACTGTTGAAGACAGCCCTGAATAGGTCTTTGTGCTTCAAAGGCCTAGGTCCATTTCAAGAACCAAAGATTTGGAAAGAAGAGAATTGGAGGCTTTATAGTATTATCTGACAGGTTGATGGTTGTTGATTCTTTAATCAACCTGCCTGCCATGGGTGTGAGGACTGATCCCACCTAAACTGCCTGTGTAGTGAAAGAACTGTAGAAGTCTATAATTAGGGAAGAAGTGCTACACTCCTTGAAGTCTAAGTGAGGGTCCATCTGGTTAAATTTGGTACAGTGGAAACAAATCACACACTGGAATGATTAACCTCAAACGAACTGTTGGGTCTGCCTTTAAGGACCTTCTAAGTCCCCAGAGTCCTTGTAAAACCCAAGCAAGGGGAAGGAGGCTGTGAAGTAAAATGTCTGATAACAAACTTTCAAGCAATCTTAGTGGATAAAACCAGATTTAGCCTTATTTAGACAAAACAAAAAGTTTGCTTCTTAAGGGCTTAGTTTAGGAATCTCTTTTTTTCTCTCTGTATCTTATTTCCCTTGTTAAGATCATAAATTTCTACAACTTTAAATGCTATCTATATGCTTATGACTGTTTTTTATATATAATTAATTCAGGCACACACCACACTGCACATTATCCCTATAACCATATCCCTCACCTTCTCTTCTTCGTACTTGTCACTGTTTGTTTTTTTTTTTTTGAGACGGAGTCTCCCTCTGTCGGCGGGGCGGGGGTGCCGGGGCCGGATCTCAGCTCACTGCAAGCTCCGCCTCCCGGGTTCACGCCATTCTCCTGCCTCAGCCACTCGAGTAGCTGGGACTACAGGCGCCCGCCACCTCGCCCGGCTAGTTTTTTGTATTTTTTAGTAGAGACGGGGTTTCACAGTGTTAGCCAGGATGGTCTCCATCTCCTGACCTCGTGATCCGCCCGTCTCGGCCTCCCAAAGTGCTGGGATTACAGGCTTGAGCCACCGCGCCCGGCCCACTGTTTGTTTTTTAACATGTTGGCTGTCTGCCTTCCCAATTAGGTTGTATATTAGCCAAGGCAGGAGTCCCATCTTGTTTATTTACCAAATATTTACCTACTTGTATCTGATGTAGTTCCTAATACAGAGTATATAATTAATAAACATTTTGGAATGAATGAATGAATAAATGAGTTAAAGCCCTAGAGTTGTAGAGCAATTCACATTTGTAACATAAAAAGAAAACACTTCTTAAAATCTCCTCCCATTAGTCATGCCATCTTGCTCTCTTCATTAATAATTCTGGAGCATAGGGGTCTCTGTCTCCTTTACTCTGTCACTTTCCATTCTCATCTCTGATGCAGAGTCCTTCTCTCATAAAAATGCAATTATGTTAATGCTCTAAGGCTGCCTTATGATGCAAAAGGAAAATTTGTTTGCTTTATAGATGGTCCATTTAAGAAAATAGGAATTCACCATTGCCATCCAAAGATGAAATCTGAAAATAGGTTTCCTGGGGTAGCAAAATGTACCAGAACCTAACAGAGGATAGAATTGTGAGGAAACAGAGGCAATAAAAGAACAGACAGTAACAGACTAAAAAGAAAGTAAATATTTATTGGTGCCAATCTGATGATTACTCATTTTGGAGTGAAAGATGACCCCATGGCGACAGGAAAAAAATGTTTTGCATCATTCTCTGAACTGTGAATATATTGACACAAGCTACTTGTATGATTCAATTTATTTCTTTCTTGTAATATCTGGACTCTCACTTTCTAGATGTTTCTAGATAAAGTTACAGTCTCAAACAAACCTTGCGGTTCTCATTGAATTAGAATTATTACTCAACAATCATTTTGCTAAGATCTGACTTAGGCACTGCAGGGTATCCACCATCATAATTCAGGTTCTCACCACTCTATTTCAGATTAGAATAAAACATCACAAAGAATGGGATAAATATGTAGGGTGCTGTAGAAGGAGACTAGGGAGTACAAAGTCACAAGCAGTGATGGGTAGTTCAGAATCTGCATTCCAGCAAGGAGCTAGGGAGGGAGATGAGTGGTTTTCAGGTCCTGTCTTCCTTTCATTGTTGGGGTCACCGAACTTTTTTCCAAACCAGCAAGTAAGACAGAAGATTCCGTCTGGCATCTTCTCTGCAGGGTACTCTGAGCTAAAAATAGCTACTCTAGATAATGAATGCTATGGCACTGCTAATTTATTTAAATGAAAAAGTCGTCATCTGTGATTTTCCTATTTTTGCCCAGCCAACTAAACTTCGCCTGAAGCAGACAACATGCTGGTGGTCACTAGACTATTACTAATACTAGTAAGTTTAGCTCATTAAAATGATTTTAGAGCCTCTCAGTGCAATAAGCAGGGCCTGTTGTCACTATTTCTATTTTTATTCCTTTGGGATATCACCTAGAAAGGCTGAATTGAATTACAGCAAATGAGTCTGCAGCTAAGCTTGAGGGGATGTAAAGAACAGAGTATTCCTAAGGTTTTGCTACCTTCTCAAGAATAGGTGGAAAATGGTTATGAATACTTTAAAGTTAGTCAACTCTGGATCCTCTCCAAAGGGAAGTTATCTAACCATTCTTAGCCTTGGCTGTCTTATCAGTAAAGTTAGGGCAATAATATATATAGTGCAGAATTACTGTTAATAATTAGAAGCAACTTATATCCAACACACAAGGCATATAATAGGTGGTTGATAAACGTTACCTGTATTTACAGCTCTCAGAAGTTTGCCCAAAATAAGGTTCATTAAATCATATGAATTCATCCAACACATTCCCAATATTTCATTGAGGATTTACAGATACAAGCATAGCAGTAGTCATATTGATGCCACAGGAAAAAGATGTCACTACACGGAAACATTGGTAATAATAAAATGACTCTCCTATGAATATTGGTAGCTTGAACCAGAATTAACCATGACTGGAAATGAAGTAGAAGGGCTTCTATTCCCAGCTATTATATAACAGCATAACTTGGAGCAAACCAATGATGCTTCTGTCTTAGTTCATTTGTGCTACTATAACAAAATACCACAGAATGGGAAATGTATAAATAACAGAATTTTATTTCTCATGTTTTAGAGGCTGGAAAGTTCAAAATCAAGGTGCAGACAGATTCTATGTCTGGTGAAGGCTTGCTCTCCACATTCAAGATGTCAACTTGTTGCTTCATCCTCACATGGTGAAAGGCATTGGGCAAAAAAGAGCCTGGCTACTTCCCTCCAGCACTTTTATAAGGACATTACTCCCATTCACCAGGCTGGAGTCCTCATGACATAATCACTTGTCAAGCACCCCACCTCTTAAGAACATCACCTTGTGGGTTAAGTTCCAACATGTGAATTCTGGAGGGACATATATATTCAAACAATAGCAGCTCCCACAAAGAAAAAAAAAAAAAGAGATTTAAAAAAATCTCTATCTAAAAGCATTGAGAGTTAATTAGGCAGTTAGGACTTAAAGGCCCAGCATCCTAAAGAGAAGTGAAGCAGAAAGATGTGAGCCAGTAAGTGTCCCCTTGGAGAATTTCCTAATTTTTGGTGCTGTGTGAAAGGCTATGTATCTAAGGAAGAGCATAGTTGCTGAGAAGCAGAGTAGCTGAAAGAGTTTCTGGTAATTTTGCAGGGCAGAAAAGACAAAAAGTGGACTCCAGAGCTGCCAAGGCAGCAAAGATAGAGGGAGAAACAAGACTGACACACAGTTAACATTTTTTTTTTTTCTAAGATGGAGTCTGGCTCTGTCGCCCAGGCTGGAGTGCGGTGGCGCGATCTCTGCTCACTGCAAGCTCCGCCCCTGGGGTTCACGCCCTTCTCCTGCCTCAGCCTCCCTAGAAGCTGGGACTACAGGCGCCCGCACCCACCGGCTAATTTTTTTTTTTTTTTTTTTTTTTTTTTTTTTGTCTATTTTTAGTAGAGACTGGGTTTACTGTGTTAGCCAGGATGGTCTCAAATCTCCCTGACCTCGTGATCCGCCCCCTCTCGGCCATCCCCAAAAAGTGCCTGGATACAGGCGTGAGGCCACCGCGCCCAGCCCACAGTTACATTTTAAGGTACACAAAGCAACCGGCTAAAATCTAAGCAAAATGCCACTTAAAGGAAAAGTCCTTTTCAACAGTCTGACAGGGACAAAGAGACAATTTAGAGCCTATGAACGAGGTAAAAAGAAGGGGCCCTAAAAAAAAAAGATAAATAGCCCAGCCTCTCAGTTAAGACTGTCTGAGGCTATGCTCCCAAGAATGAGGTGAAACAAGATGTATATTTGAGTTCATAACAATTGTAATGCAGACAACTTAGGTTAATTCAGTTGTTGATTAAAGTGTAGTTTCCTCACTGCAGTTTCCTGACAGAGAACAAGGTGAACCCTTTCTGGGGACAGACAAAATAATCTGAACACATGTAATTTTTTCATATAAAATATTCATCATTTAATAAAAGGATGCCAAGGAGATGGGGTTCAGGACACAGTCAGTACACCAAAATATGGCACCTTGGAATTGAGAAAATGGCAAAAGCAATAAGGTCACTCTCACCCTCCCCTTGCCCCTTCTCCCCTGAAGCAGGCCATAAAAACCTAGCTGATCTTCCCCTGAAGCAGATCATAAGACCTTAATTCCATAGACCCCCTCCCTACACCTGGAAGAAAAGAACGCTCTTATCCTCAAAGACACAGAGATGCCAAGAAGAATCTGAACACTTCCTAAGTCTGCCCTCCGCCCCAGCTTGTAACCTTTAGATCACACCCCCTTTTGTCCACACTTCTATGTGACTGTTCATTCTTCAGCAAACCCAAGCATAAAAATATGGCTCTTCCTATTTCTTTGGGTCATCATTTCTGAGGGCTTCTGTGTCATAGAAAACCTACATTAAATAAATTTGTAGGCTTTTCTCATGTTAACCTGTCTTTTATTATAAGTGCCTCAGCCGTGAAATTTGTGATAGATGAGAAATCTTTTATTCCCTACAAAGGCAGACCAAGAAACAAGACAAAAATAAAGCCCAGATGATATAAATAGACCCACAGATTATCAAAATCAATGTTATCTATCAGAACTTTCTGAAATGATAGAAATATTCTATGTATGTGCAATCCAATACATGAGTGACTGCACACACGTGTGGCTATTGAGTACTTGACACGAGGAACTGCAATTTTCTCTTCTATTTGAATTGACTTACATTTAAAGAGTCACATGTACCTAATGGCCACTGTATGGGACAGCACAGCAGTAGCCACTAATGGAATGCATGATTCTCATGATGATAAAGGTAAAAGATAATTAATAGAAAGATTTGATTAATTCATCAAAGGAAGAAAAAGGCAACATACAGCAAATGAGACAAAAAAAAACAGATATTGCAGTATAATGGTCGGCATCTACCCAAATATATCAGTAATTATGTTAATCACAAGGAAAGAATATATACTCCAACAGAAAAACAAAGATTGTCAGACTGAAAAAAATAAACAAAGCTTAACTATATGCTGCTTATAACCATGACACATTTGATTATGGGAATTTATTAAGATATTGCCTCTTCTCCAATCTCATTTCTCGTCCTCTACAACTCTTATTGGACGCATGTTCAACCCATTCAGTCTGCCACTGTGTCTCAACCTTTTTCCCCCTATTTTCCATTTCTTTATCTTTGCTGGATTTTAGTTAGCTTTTCCATCTCTGTCTTCTAGTTCAGTGATTCTCATTTTAGCTATGATCTACCTATTGTTTAACTCTTTCATTGAATTTTTTATTTCAAAAATTAAAAAAATAATTTTTTGGAGTTCTTTCCTATTTTTCAAGTTCACTTATTCTTATATAATAATATCTTCCTCTCTCCTTGTGGTTTTTACTCCTTTTATCACTTTAATTATGTTAAGCATAGTTATTCTATATTTCATATTGTTCTAGTTTCTCAAGTCCTTGAAGTTCCAACAGTCCTCTTCACTATGTCTAATTACTCTCTGTCATGGTGAATTATTTTCTTCTATGATTTATAAATTTTAGTCCCGAGCTCTTGTTGGTAGTTCTTTATCGCCCTGGACTGTTGGAAGTGTAGCTATACAGAGTTTTGCTTCTGCTGGATACCCCAGAACTTCATTGGTGTGAAGGATTATTGTTTATTATAAAACCCTAAGAAGAATGTCAATTGAGACTTCACATTTGAATATGGAAAAACCTTGGAGTTTTGATTTCTCAGGCAATTTTTTTTCTAGTTTTAGTGTTTAGTTTTTCTAATTCCTCTTTCACTGAGAGACAGGAATTCTACGATTCTGCCTGTATGCTGGGGTCTCTCAGTTCCAACCTTCTGCCTCACACAAGTCAAAGCCTTATCTCCTGTCTCCAGGAGACCTTCAAAGCTACAGCCCCTAGTTCCTAGTAGCTAGATGCAGTCACCAGCTTCCCCAGTCACCACAGCAGCAGCTGGTAAGTTTATTACTCTGGCTTTAATTTTCCTTTTCTTGCACCCACTGACATCTATCTTATGACAAGTCAGTCTTTGTTATTTTTTTAATTGATAACATTTATGTGGTTAAAGGCGATGAGTAGCTCTGCTTAGACTCAGCCCATCAAACTCCCAAAATTACCCCATGATTTTTAGACCATGATTTCTCCTTTTTCTGCCTCCACTTCTGAATGTATTCGGTTACCCTGCTCCTGTGGTCCCTCGTATCTAGAAGCTTCACTACCTTACACAAAATTTCCAATCACATTTATATTCTTTATAGATTTTCTAAGGTTCTGTGGAGTTGTAGAGGTAAGAGAATCTCATTGTGGTGTGCTTTGCCGTCTGCCATCTTGTTGCTCCAACCTTCCTTCTTTCTTCTTCTCAGCCAGACTCCATAGGCTCTGACTTTTCCAAAAGCTCATGCTCCTACGTGTCTTCTTCCTTATCATGCATAGGAAACTTAATTCTCCTAATGAAAAGTAGACCTCACTTCACAAAAGCATATCTGTGTTCTCCAATGCAATGAACATTTTGGTGAATAGGATTTTCTTTATACCTTTAGACTCACAAAGGTCATGCAGAGAACAGAGACAAGACCAAACATTGCTAGAGACTTCCTTAATTGAGAAAGCTGCAAGTTAATCTATACACAACAGAGAAAATAAGTTTCAGCAGCTTTAAGGATTGTTTTGATATTCACATACATACACACATTATAAAATGTCTACTAATTCAACAAATATTGATTAAGCACATAATAAGCAATGTGCTAGGTTTCATGGATATAATTAAAAACAAAACTACAGTCATCCATCACCTAATGATGGGGATACATTCTGAGAAATGGATTGTTAGGTAATTTTATCAGTGTGAACATCACAGAGTGTACTTACACAAACCTAAATGGTATAGCCTACTACACACCTAAGCTATATGCTGTAGCCTATTGCTCCTAAGCTATAAACCCGTACAGCATGTTACTGTACTGAGCACTATAGGCAATTATAACACAGTGGTAACTATTTGTGCATCTAAACATATCTAAACATAGAAAAGGTAGAGCAAAAATACAGGAATAATCTTTTTGGACCACTGCTGTATATACACTGTGTCATTGACCAAAACATTGTTACACAGCACATGACTGTATTTAATTGCTTCCCTTTCCTGCTAAACTGTAAATCCTAGGAGGGCAGGGCTGTGTTTTACTTATTTACCTCAAGATCCAAGTGCTTAGCAGTGTGCTGGCACTTAACAATATCTGTTGAATAAATAAATGACTGATTATATTAATACATCAATGAGTTTTGTTGCAAAGATGAAAACCTAAAGGGAAAATGATATGAAATTGTTCCTTAAACCTGCAGATATATATTTAAAAAGACACTAAGCTCTATCCTTTTAGTTCACTCATGTCGGCAACTTTTCCTATTAGCACGATCCTAATAACCTCTGCTCATTCGTTTCCTTCACTTTCTCCCAGTCATTTTCTCCTCCCCTGGCTTTGTTTCCTTGCCTGCCTATCCTGACACTCACAGCTACCTTTCTGAAATACTCTCTTGTCAATGTACTTAGCACATTGGACAAGCACGATTTATGGGATCCAACTTTGTTTTTTGCCTCTTAATGGCCCTTTAAAGGCCCTTATTCAGAGGAGAATCTTTCTCTGAGACTTCATGGGCCTTATAACTTTCTCAGTTTAGGTAACCGATGGCTCTATGGTAACTCAAGTTACAAACCATTGTCTCAGTTCAGAAAGTGGAACTGCCAAGTCCACAATATGAAACATCTCTTCAGCTTTCATTCAAAAGTAGTTTCCCCTCCCTTCCTCTGCTTAAGGCAGGTGAGTAGGCAGGCCACTTGCACTTGTGGAATGGGTTCGATCAGCTTCTACTCTCTTTCTCGCCTCTCCTTTTCTCTCTCTCTCATTAGCCATTGGGATTTAAGTGCAACCTATAGACAGTAATATTCACCAATTTGTAAGTATACAATTGATGAGTTTTGACAAATAAATTCAGTCATTTGAATATAACTACAATGATAATACAGAACATTTGTATCATCTCAAAAGTTTCCTCATTTACCATTGCTGTCAATCCTCTTTGGCTCCTGGCAACAACTGATCTCCTTTCTATCTCTATACTTGTGCCTCTTTTCTAAAATTTCATATAAATGGAATCATGCAAAAGACTGCATACTGTATCTGGTTTCTTTTTGTAGCATAATGCTTCTGATATTCATACATGTTATGCTTATCAGTAGATTAGCTTTTTTCATTGCTGAGTGTTATTCCATCGTATGGGTATACCATTATTTATTTGTCCATTTATCATTCAATGGACACTTTGGTTCTTTCTTTTTTTCAACCATTATGAATAAAGCTGCTATGAGCATTCAGATCCAAATTATTGATTAGGTAGGTGCTTAAAATTGTCCCTGATAAATGCCTGAGAGTGGGATTTCTAAGTGATCTGTTTAACTTGTAAGGATTGTCAAACGGCATTTCCAAAGTGGCTGTACCCTTTTGCATTTCCACCTGAAATGTATGAGAATGTCATTTGCTCCATACCTCCTCTCAAGCACTTGATTTTATCAATCTTCTTAAAAAATTTTAGCCATTTAGTAGATGTGTAGTGCTATCTCATTGTGGCTTTAATTTGCATTTTATACATGATTAATGATATTGAACATCTTTTCACATATCATTGCCACTGATATATTTTCGACAAAGTTTGTTTTCACATCTTCAACCAATTTTGTTTTAAATTGTGTCATTTGTCTTACCATTATTGAATTATAAGAGTTCTTGATATATTCTAGAAAAAGGTCCTTAATCAGATATATGTCTACAAGTGTTTTATCAGAGTGTGTTGCTTTTCTTTTTGTTTCCATTGGTGTCTTTTGAAGATTGAGAGTTTTTCATTTTCATGAAATCTAATTATCATTTTTTAATTTTATGGTTCCTGTTGTTTAGGTTGTATCTTAAAAAAATTTGTCTAAACCCAACTACAAAGAATATCTCATATACTTGCTTCTAGATCTTTTTTTTATAGTGTAGATATATTTGGACATGTGATCTATTTTGTATTGATTTTTATATATGGTATGACATAAAAATCACTGTTTACTTTTTTGCATCTGGATATTCAACTGTTTCAGTACCACTTTGTCTTGGTCCATTTAGACTGCTATAATAAAGCACCATAAACTGGTGGCTTATAAACGAGATATTTATATCTCACAGTTCTTGAGACTAGAAAGTTTAAGATCAAGGAGCTGGCAGATTTGGTGTGTATTCTCACATGGTGGAAGGAAGAACTCTGACCTCTTCAGTCCCTTATAAGGGCATTAGTTCCATTCATCAGGGCTCCATATCTGTGACCTAATTACCTCCCAAAGGCCCCATTTCCTAATACTATCACATTGGGGATTAGGTTTCAACATATACATTTGGTGAGAAAACACACATTCAGTTTGTAGAGTATTTACTGACTCATTAACTATATTGGGCACGTTATTAGGTGGCAATTTCATATGGTTCAAACTAGCATTTAGTCTCTCTAATCTTCTTTTCCCCATATGAAAACATGAAGAGCTCTGGTACATATTACGCAGGTGATTGTTGTGAAATTTAAATAAGATAATGCATGCAAAGTACTCTATCCCCTGCAGAGCACATAAGTGCTCAGTAAAGGAGGATATTTTATAAAACTCATCAAGTCCTGACTATTGCAAAATTTATCTTGAATTTATCTCCCCAACCTTATCACTATTTATTTACTCATTCAATCATTTATTCACTTAACAACTTTTCATTGAATCACCTTGTGTTCCCGGTACTAAGATTGGCATTGGGAATTCAAACTAGACATGGCCTGTGCTCCAGTGAGACTTTCAGAATGCAAGAGAAGACAGACTGTTACATAGCAATTAAAATGCAAATAATAAAAAATCATGACTCTGGGCTTTGCTCTGGCTAGTGAAAGAAAACATTTTCTATGTCCCATCTTCTTCCCCCAGGTTCCTGGGTGAGGGAACATAGGATAAGCCCAGAGATAAGACAACTATTGAAGCAACTCCTGCCACAGTGATCTATCTAAACCACATATCTGACTATGTCACTCACTGTCTAAACCAGTGTAAGGCTCTTAACTGCCTTTAGGGTAGCGTTAAACTCTTTAAAATGACATATCTCTCACCAAATCTCTTAGCACTCTTTCTCTCTCATTTTGTTTCAACAAAACTGAACTATTTATATTACTCTATACATGCCATGCTTTTTTATGTCTCTGTGGGTTTGCTCATGCAGTCCGTGAAGTGTCCTTCACCCTTCCTCTGCCTTGGTAACTCTTCATACCAGCTGGGATTCTCATGGCTGCAGAAGAAAGCAAGCCAGTTCAAATTAACTTGAGAAAAAAAGAGAAATTTACTGTAAGGATACTGGGAAGTTTCCTGAAACAGAGAGCAAGCAAGTGATTGCATTATCTATTGTAGGTAACAACAGAATGCATTCTCTGAAAGATACATTCTCTTCACAGTTTGTCTCTGCTTCTCCCTGTGCATGTCAATGTAACTCACATTGTTGTTATTATTGGTTTTCCTCTATCAAATGGCAGAAAACATAGCAATTGACAGTTCTCAAGCTTCAGTGAGTCCCATGTGGAAAAATCGTAGGGAGGGACATTGATTGGCTCAGCATGTTCCATGTGCCCACTCATGGCCCAAACATTTGTGGCCCAGGGATGCAGCATGATGATGTACAGAATAGCTGCTCTCTCCATAACCATGTGGATGCGGGAGGGAATCACCCACAAAAGCGTAAATGAAGCATAAATAAGGAATCTCAGTTCAGATGACTCCTCCAGGAAGCAATCCAGATACCCTTTATTGGTTTGGGTGCCTGTGTTCTATGCACACTTACTGCTTCATGAACATGTCTAACACTACTGTTAACATTTTTGATCATCTGTTTCTGTGTCTGCCTCTTATGAATTCTTTGAGGACAAGTATGTAATATATTCAGTTTTCTACCTCAAACTTTGAAGACACAGAAAACAAAGAAATAGTAAACGTGGAAACATATTGAAGATTTTTGGAAAAATGAGTAGGTGATTACTTCAACTAACTGGTAGTTGAATTTTATTTCTAAAACTCTCATTATAAAAAGTCATCATTTTCAACTTTCTTTTGAGTCAATATACATTTGTCCTCTTACATACCAACATCAAGTCACTAATGAGATAATTCCAAACCTTGTTATTACATCGTAACTTTCTTTAAGCAGTAATTATTGGAGGTGAGAGAACCTATATTAATTGACTTGATTACATATAATATTTAAAATCACCTAATTGACACAATATTATAGAGAAGAACATGTGAAAGCCACATAAATAAACTCCGACTATGCTTAAGAATTGTCTAACCCCTGCAGCTGAGGGTCCTGACTGTTAGAAGGAAAACTAACAAACAGAAAGGACATCCACACCAAAATCCCATCTGTACGTAACCATCATCAAAGACCAAAGGTAGATAAAACCACAAAGATGGGGAAAAAGCAATGCAGAAAAGCTGAAAGGTTTAAAAATCAGAGCACCTCTCCCCGTCCAAAGGAATGCAGCTCCTCACCAGCAACAGAACAAAGCTGGACGGAGAATGACTTTGACGAGTTGAGAGAAGAAGGCTTCAAACGATCAAACTTCTCTGAGCTAAAGGAGGAACTAACTACAAACCCAGTGCAAAGAAACTAAAAACCTTGAAAAAAGATTTGACGAATGGATAACTAGAATAAGCAATGCAGAGAAGTCCATAAACGACCCGATAGAGATGAAAACCATGACACGAGAACTATGTGAGAAATGCACAAGCTTCAATAACCGACTTGATCAACTGCAAGAAAGGGTATCAATGATTGAAGATCAAATGAATGAAATGAAGCAAGAAGAGAAGTTTAGAGAGAAAAGAGTAAAAAGAAATGAACAAAGCTTCCAAGAAATATGGGAGTATGTGAAAAGACCAAATCTACGCCTGATTGCTGTACCTGAAAGTGACAGGGAGAATGGAACCAAGTTGGAAAACACTCTGCAGGATATTATCCAGGAGAACTTCTCCAACCTAGCAAGGCAGGCCAACATTCAAATTCAGGAAATACAGAGAATGCCACAAGGATACTCCTCGAGAAGAGGAACTCCAAGACACATAATTGTCAGATTCACCAAAGTTGAAATGAAAGAAAAATTGTTAAAGACAGCCAGAGAGAAAGGTTGGGTTACCCACAAAGGGAAGCCCATCAGAATAACAGCAGAACTCTCGGCAGAAACTCTACAAGCCAGAAGAGAGTGGGGGCCAATATTCAACGTTCTTAAAGAAAAGAATTTTCAACCCAGAATTTCATATCCAGCCAAACTAAGTTTCATAAGTGAAGGAGAAATAAAATCCTTTACAGACAAGCAAATGCTGAGAGATTTTGTCACCACCAGTCCTGCC
>NW_016803776.1:485798-554546 GCF_001698545.2 Rhinopithecus bieti | reverse complement strand
CAGAGTGAACAGGCAACCTACAGAATGGGAGAAAATTTTTGCAATCTACTCATCTGACAAAAGGCTAATATCCAGAACCTACAAAGAACTCAAACAAATTTACAAGAAAAAAACAAACAACCATCAAAAAGTGGGCAAAGAAAATGAACAGACACTTCTCAAAAGAAGACATTTATACAGCCAACAGACACATGAAAAAATGCTCATTATCACTAGCCATCAGAGAAATGCAAATCAAAACCGTAATGAAATACCATGTCATACCAGTTAGAATGGCAATCATTAAAAAGTCAGGAAACAACAGGTGCTGGAGAGGATGTGGAGAAATAGGAACACTTTTACACTGTTGGTGGGACTGTAAACTAGTTCAACCATTGTGGAAGACAGTGTGGCGATTCCTCAGGGATACAGAACTAGAAATACCATTTGACCCAGCCATCCCATTACTGGGTATATACCCAAAGGATTATAAATCATGCTGCTATAAAGACACATGCACACGTATGTTTATTGAGGCACTATTCATAATAGCAAAGACTTGGAACCATCCCAAATGTCCATCAATGACAGACTGGATTTAGAAAATGTGGCACATATACACCATGGAATACTATGCAGCCTTACAAAAGGATGAGTTCATGTCCTTTATAGGGACATGGAAGCAGCTAGAAACCATCATTCTCAGCAAACTATCGCAAGAACAGAAAACCAAACACCGCATGTTCTCACTCATAGGTGGGAACTGAACAATGAGATCACCTGGACACAGGAAGGGGAACATCACACACTTGGGCCTGTTGTGGGGTGCAGGGAACAGGGAGGGATAGTATTGAGATATACCTAATGCAAATGATGAGTTAATGGTTGCAGCACACCAACATGGCACATGTATACATATGTAACAAACCTGCACGTTGTGCACATGTACCCTAGAACATAAAGTATAAGAAAAAAAAAAAAAAGAACTGTCTAACCCAGCTCATTTGATAGCCTATTGACCAGTGAGTTAAACAAAACTCTAATTCAATGATAGCAGCATCCTCTACCCTTTCCAAAAGTGCAGGACAGGATAATAGTATCTCATGGTCAAGAAATGTATTAAATATGTGGAAAAATAAAATGTAAAAGAGAATGAGGAAAAACTTGGTGAAAATTAGCAAAACAATGCTCTGTTCTCCCTCTGCTGGCTTTTAGGTAGTATTGCTCTTCAAAGATCTGTCCAAAGGCCCAAACGAAATTTTTTCAAGGAATCTCAAAATATCTATAATGTTTTGTAATTTTTTCCAAAATATTTAGAATACTCATAATGTTCATCTAAATAAGCTCCACCAAAGCTAGGGCATCCTGACCAAAGCTATCATTACCTTCTCTTCTTATCACAGATAATGACTAATACAGAAAAGATAGAACAAGTATAATCTAATGGCTTGACCAATTTTCCAAAAGGGCAATTCAAAAGAAGTAATTGATATTAATATTATAAATATATAATATTTTCTAGTTTTCTAAGAATATGCTTCTTGCAGATTGAGATGTAGCCTGATTGAGTAGGAAAAACACTATATTTTTAGACAGTCAACCTTGGTGTGAGTCTTGACTGTCCCTATTACGTACTGGTTATGTAACCTTTAAAAATTATCATTTATATGTTAGCTGTATAACATTACCATTTATGCAACTAAATTTCATCAACCTCTTAATTCCTTTTCTAGTTCTCTTTTTTTTTTTTACTCCCAGTGCTGTTGAATTACCAATTTTTAATAATTAATTTCTGCATTTAATTCACACCATTTGGATCATTCGAAGATGTAACCAAAATGGTTCCTGTAATCATCAGCTTCCTTCCTTGATGTTGTGCCAAACACACTGTGGACACCCAGATAAATCCTAATTGATAAATAATGATTGTGATGGCAATAAAGAGCCCTGGGACTTTTATTTGAGCCAAATTCTTTCCTAGTTACATGGCTAGTATTTTGAGTAGCAGCTGTGAACAAATCTGTATTTCCTTCCCGTATGCCACCCCATAACAGTCTGAAATCTTTACTTCAAATGAGACAAATCAGAAGAACTGCTGAAAAATGCAGTTTCAATCTGTCCTTCTGTCCAGTCATTAGTTAAATCCCCTATATCACATTTCTTTAAATTGACTGACTCTTAAATATTGTTATAAGGAAGGAAAGGACAAGTTAGGTGTGAGGTTAGAGGATACTAATTCAAATGATGACTCCACTTCTTTGAAGTTTAATATCCATTTTTCAAGATTGAAATATACCATGTCATGAATGAGATACGTGAGCTTATCATTCCAGTGTTTTCAGATATAATCGGAGGTCCATAAATAGTAGCAAGAATAATTATAGCCACCAGTTATTGAGAACTCACTATGTGCCAGGCACTATACTAAACTATATATTTAAAAAGTTATACACAAACACACACACATATACAAACACATATTCATTTATTCCCCACAAAAACCCTATAAGGCAGATGCTACTTTCTCTATTTTACAGATAAGAATTTGAAGCTTAGAGAATTAATGTAAATTCCACACACGTTATCCTACTCGTGGCTAAGCCAGGATTTGAACCAGGCAGTCTGATTCCAGAGCCCACTTAGAGTTTTGTTTCATGCCCCAAGGAGGATATTGAAGCTTTAGAAAGCAATTAGTTAAGCATGCTCCAGAATAACTAAAATGAAAGCCAACAATAACAACTGAGAACTCCAAGTGGTGGTGAGCATGTTTACGAGTGTAAATTGGTGCTGGAAGGAATGTAAATTGATGCAACCACTTTGAAAAACTCTTCAGCAGTATCTACTCAAACTGAACATACACATTGCCTATAATCCAACAATTCCACTCCCTACTACATATTCAAATGAAAGTGTAAATGTATGTGAACCAAAAGACAGAATGTTCTAATGTTTCTTGCAGCATTATTTGTAGAAGCCCCAAACTGAATGAACCCAATGTCCATCAACAGTGAAATAGATAAAAGAAAATGTTGTCAGTTTCATGTAATAGAAACACCACTCAACAACAGCAAATAATTAATTGCTACATACAACATCGATGAATTTCACAGACATAATATTGACCACAAGAGGCCAGACACAAAAGAATATATGTGGTACAATTCCAAAGCTCAAAGTCCAGAAACAACCAAAACCAATCTATGGTCAAAGAAGTTAGAATGGTGGTTACCTTTGGTAAAAGGTGCTCACAACTGGGAGACAGCATACGAGAGACTTCTGGGAGCTCATAATTCCTTGACCTGGGTAGTGGTTACACAGATATAAAAACGTATCAAGCTATAGACTTAGAATTTGTGTACTTCTTTGTGGTATGTCAAAATTCAATAAAAAGCTTACACAAAGGAAGTGAAACTATTTCTAAGAATTCATTCCCCTTCATTCCCTTTCAGAGTACATGCCATCTTATCCCAAACTTGGGATTCTTGCACACAAATATTTCCTTTTTGCCTAATTCTTGGTTCCTTTGCACATTCCCAAGTACCTTTACTGAGAAGCTGTGAATTTCTCACAGGAAACTACCTCACTAGCTGGTATCCTAAACTCTAGTTCCACTCTCTGACCACAACTGTTCATTGTTTCAATTTGATCACAGATTTCACCTCCTTGCCTTCAACTTTGATTTTGAAAGCTCCATTTCTCTTCATTCTCAACCAGCTTTCCCTCTTTCGTTCATTTGTTTATTTGAAGAGATTTGTCACTTCAACCATTCCACTTACTCAACTAATAGTGGTAGGCTCTTGGAATACTATAGTAAATTAAACTGGCATTATGTCTTATCTCATGATTCTCACCATCTAATGACTTCCATGACAAAACCCTAAACTCTCTTGTCCTTATACATCTAACTATCAATTGCTCTCCCTTAATTCTGTTGTCTGCCTTCACTGGTCCTACACAAGGACACCTACACACTAGAAGAAAAATTGAAATTTTCACATCATTATTTTACGTCTCCGTGTATCCACGATTTGTAACTTCATCTAGGTCCTAAATGCTGTTCTATGTCCCTAGTGAGATTTCTCTTTATTTTTCCTAACCTCTAATTGAAATTCAGTGTTCCATTTATAGTATTAGCAGTGCCTATTAGCACTGCTGCAGTACTAATAACTTTGTTTACAGTATCTATAACTTTGTCACCAATAGAAATCACATAACTTTTTTGTATCATATTATAGTTGTTACAGATATCTCAGGATATATTCATATTAATTACTACTTTGTAATTATGGTAGTTATTAGATTTGACACCAGGTCATGCTATTGTATGCATTAGCATAAGTACTGTAGCATTTTTTAAAAATATGTTTTTTGACACTCCTCCCATCAAGAGGTAGAGCTTATGTTCCTTTCCTGTGAATCTGGGGCAACTTAATGACTCCCACATAACCAAGAGAATTCAGTGGAAGTGACGCTACATGTTTCCAGGGGCTAAGTCATAAAAGGCAAAGAGGCTTTCACCTTGCTTCCTGGAGCACAAACCCTGGGAGCTCTGAGACACCATGTGATAAATCCAACTACCCTCTGGCTGCCATGCTGTGAAGAAGACCAAACTAGCCTAAGCAAAGAGCCCATGTGGAGACAGGAAGAGAGAGAAAGAGAAAGAGAAAGACCGACCTGGCCCAGTTCCTACTGTTACTTTGATTGGTAAAAACAAATAAGAGCTTCTTACAAGGTCTGTCAATCTGCTCTGGCTTATGGGAAGACAAACTATTCCCAGCCCTGTGTAAGTACTAGAAACTGTTTGGCCACTGCTTTTCCCCAGCCTCGTGGAGTTTCACCCTTCCATTGCACAGATACGTACTCAGCCCCAAAGGGAAGTACTCAATACAAAGGAACACTCCTATAGATGTCCAAGACTGTCTTGTGTGCCATGTCCTCCTCTCAGATACTCTGCCCATCAGCCTCCCCAAATTCCCATCTCTGTCGCCTCCATTTAGTGAAACCACTGGTTTTTGTTAGGGTTCCCCTCCCTGTTCTAGGCTCTGGACACTGCCTCCAGATAGTAAGCTGGGGTCATTATGGAACTTAATTCATTGTTTCTGTTCTCTCAGGGATCACAATCCTGCACTGCCTGTTGGGCTAATGTCTGAAAACAATTATTTCATATATACATACATACATGTGTATATTTATATATACAACCCTTCCCTAAATATGTATAAGTATACATACTTATGATTTATATGACTGTATATATGTGTGTATATATTATATATCTTATTATATATTTATAATGTATATATTTATATATTTATATATTATAATATATAAGTATTTATTTGTATATAAATCATGAATGTTTTATATTAAATATATATAATATTTTTATAGAATATAAATATTTCAATTAGAAGTATATATTCATATTAGAAATAAATATTTATAAGTATAGTATTATATAATTCACATACATATTATATTTGTATTATATATTATATAAACTAAAACAGTATAATAGTGTATAAAAAGTGATATAGATAGGCGGTTGATACGAGTGGACCCTGCATTTATATTTAATCAGCTATGCCTCTTTGATTCCTGCTCATCCCTCAACCTGATTATACTGTGACTTGCTCCCGAGTACACATCTTTATATATACCCCAACACTATCACCCGCATACCTTTCGCTATTCTAAACCCACATAAATAATCCGATCTCTTGCGACGTTACCCATATTTTATTATCGCTTACCTCTGCTTACTATCTATCATACCGGCAGGCTTACTACTCTCTGCACTGTAGCTGGTATATACACCTGTAGCCGCTGGTGTGGGCTAGATGCCTCGTACTATATACAAAATATATATATCTTTCCTCAAGTGATACTCCCATCTCAGCTTCTCCAGTAGCTAGGACTACATTTGTGAGTTACCATGCCCAATTCATTTCACATAGTATGCTCAATTTTCCAGGTGTTTCTAGTGATAGCATAATTTTGCAGAAGCAGAAATCCAAATATAATTGTTAAAACCTAAATTAAAAACTGAATTGTGTTCTTTAATCTTAAAATTCATATTCAAAGACACAGAAAAAGGGGGGCCTCTTTATACTTAATAGCAAAGCTTGTTGAAGATGTTCTCTCAAGTAGCTGTCAGCATCTCTAACTTCCCACTCTTTAACTGGGTATATTTTGGTTTCTACCATCACCCACATCACTGAAACAGGTCTTATCACACTATCTATAACTATTTTATTAGTACAGCTATGGAACATATTTAGTTTTTTACTTTCCTTCTAGTTCATTTTAGTCTGAGCTGGAAGATAAGAGTGTTTTCCTTACTTGACTTTCTACACCTGTGCTATCCACTCTGGTAACCACTAGGCACATGTGGCTACTGAACATTTGAAGTGTAACTAGACCAAATTGGGAGGCGCTGGAGGTGTAAAACACACACCAGGTTTCCAAAACATAATATGAATAAAATAATGTGACGTACCTCATTAGTTTTCATGTTAATTACATGTCATAATGATAATTCTTAATTATTGGGTTAAACAAGCTATATCTCTAAAATCAATTTCATCTGCTTCTGTGTAGCTTTTTGTATCACTACTAGAAAACTTACAATAGCTTATGTGACTCACGTTATATTTCTAATGGCCAGTACTGCTCTTCAACAACCTCTTGCACCGACAGAGCCCTGCTTTAAACTTTACTTTCTTGGCTTGTGGGTCTCTGTTCTTCCCTAGTTTTCTTGCTATCTCGCTGTCTGCTCCTTTTCAGACTTCTCTTCTGCGATCTAAATCTGTTGTTCTAAAATCGTAGTGTGCTGCAAAATCACCTGGGTTTCTTGCCAAAAATGCAGATTCTTGGATCTTATCTGATCTGGTAGACTGGCTTGGAGGACCGAGATTCTGATTCAGTAAAATAGAATGAGAGCTCAGAAATTTAGATTAATCCTTAGCCCTATTCTTTCTCATTTTACCCTATTCATTCCATAGGTATCATCTTCCCTATCCCATCCACCTCCAAAGATAGAACTACCACTCACAGACCAACATCTCCCAAATCTCTTATCTTCAGCTGAGATCTCTCTCATATCCTCCCTCTTCTTCCAACTGCCAACTGTATATCTTCACTTGGAGGTACACTTGATAAGTTTGAGAAAACTTAGTGTATTCAGCATTTAAATTCTTATCTCTATTCTCCCTAGCCCATTCCTCCCTTTGACCTCCCAGTTATCCAAACTAGAAACCTGAAATAATTCTTTACTTCTTCCTAACCTCTGTATCTAATCATATAAAAAACTGACCAATTCTGCTTACTTAACTTCTATCATCTCTGTGCCTTTTAAATGTCCTTCATTTAGGGTTTCTCAATCTTGGCTCTACTGAAATCTTGAGCCAGTTAGTTCTTTGTTGTTGGGGGCGGCGGGGGGGGGTTGTCCTGTGCATTGTTAAATATTTAGCAGTTACCCTGTCCTTTACCCTACTAGATACTAGTAGCACCCTTTGCTGGTACCACAATGCCATTAGACATTACCAAACCCTGTGGGAGGAGGTGAGTGGGAAGGAATCACATTTCATCCCATAGAGCCACTGCCTCAGCTGGTGGAGGACCGCTTCTTAATCATCTGTATTAGGGCAAGAGTTTCCACCTGGCCCTCTAGCCCAGGACTGCACCTCTCTTCTATTCTCTACACTCCTGATAGTTTTACAGTTTTCACAGGTTAAAATTCAGTATCTCTAAGAGGGCATAAAAAGGGCATTATTTTTTACCTACGTGCCTTTCCAGCTTTCCACTCTACCCATACTGAAAGGCTTTGCAGTTTCCTTAGAGATGGATGAACGTCATAAGAAGTGTTAACTACAGAGAGTAAGTAAGCTAGTAGCTTGTGAGATAAATGCAAAACTCCTAGCATATTTTAAATATAGAATATGAGTAAGCATGTACTTTGTGAAACATAGGCAAGATTATGTAAAATATATATAGTAAGTTAGTAAACTATAAGACATGCCAAAGTTAAATACAAATATGATGGAATAGAGAGTCACTGATAGCCAAAAGGGGATGGAAAAACTAAGCTATGAGCAATCATGACATCTCTGGGCTATTACCTGTCACCCCTAAATCAGCCACCCATTGGTCACACCTAGAATAGTCTCATATGTTCTCTGCCCAGGAAATGCAAAAAAAAACTTGTATCTGTTCAACAACTTAACCAGTAAGCTCTGGCTGTGACCAGGCATACTTCCCTGCTTCTGTCCAATAAAGCAGGTGTGTACCATTGGCCCAAAGCACTTTCCACCTGTGGGTCTCCCTGCTGACACCTCATCTCTCGTCCTCATAAGTATACCATCAGCGGAGAAGGCTGTTGTGGCAGATAGGATGTATGCACATTACTTAACCCATGATTCAGGTGATGGTGTCCTTCCACTTGCTTGCACCTTATCCTAACTATGTCCACTTACCACAACTCTTTCACCTTTTCACTGGATACTGAAATTAAATAGGCTATATTATTTAATAATCTTAATTCGAGCTGTGAGCCTTCTGTTTCATTACCTTTAGGAGAGCTTGCCTCGTTTACTGGGAAGCCACCATTGCATCAAATTAGTTTCCCACATGACAGTTCCATGCAGGCATTAATCTGCTCCCAGAACACTCCTGCTTTAGCACTATCATTTTATTCTGTTTATATCCATGTGTTTCTGTTATGACACTTTTCATACTACACTGTGATTAACTGTTTATTCCTCTCTCACTAGTTTGTGAGCTCCTTGGAAGCAGAAATACATTTTATTCTTTTTGTCTAATCATTACTTAACAAAGTGCCAACCACAAAGTAAACAGTAAAAGAATTATAGAATGCAACCTCCTGCAGACACAGTTGAAGAAATTACCCATTGTTTTTTTCCTTTCTGTCATTCCCTAGTTCTAGGCATCAATCGCCTGCCTAGTCGGGGAGCAGTATGAAAGTGGTGGGAGGACCATAGACTCACTGGAGAAAACAGCTTACAGTAATGCAGAGAATCACTAGCAAGTTTGGGCCTTGGTGGAGCTTGTCTTATTTGCCTGTTCACTGTGGGGTTTCAAACAATAGTTTTTGTTTCCCTGCTATACCAACCTTAAAATAATTAAAAAGCCAAGAATCTTTAAGAGACGTTCAGTTCTCCGGGATTCTAGATAATAAAACCCACTGTAAAAATTAATGAGCACCTATACTGTGACAGACAATAAGGATACAAGAAAAATGCCATTTCTGTTCTGAGAAAATTTACAAGCATCTTCCTGGAGCCTACATTTTACTCAAAGTAATAGCTATTTTTATAGCTTACAATAAAAGATGCATTTTGGAATATATTTCGCTTGAATGAAAGAAATAGAACGTAAGACCTTAAACAATGGTCCATTCTTCAGATCCTTTTAACACACACCCTCCTTCAGAGGTCGGGGTATTTGCGTGCAAAAGTTTACCATCACGCACAGGTGTGGAGATTTACAAATACAATCCAATTTAGTGGAAACTGTGTCTTGTAAGAGATGGCCTCCAGGGACCTCCCAAATCCCTAATCTCTCGGAGGACTGCAAAAGAGAGCATCTGAAGCAACCCTTGCCTTGCCTTGAATCATTTGCCACTTCACTCCGCCCCGCCCCTTCCGTCCCCGGAGGCAGCCAGATTCGTGTCCGCTCTAGGCTTCTCCCGGACGTCTCTTTGTGGTGGCGTTGAGCTCCTCTAGCCCGCGCTTGCCGTCCTCTCAGTGGTAGCGCGGGGACTGGCTGGGAAGCGGGCGGTCGAGTGTGTCCTGTGTGGACGCGGATCCTGCCCGAAGCCGGGCGGAGGAGAGCTAAAGCTAAGGTGGAAGGGGAGCGGGGGAGGCCCTGGGGAGGAGCGGGAGAGTGGAGACGGGCCCCTCAGTGGCGAGGGAGCCCGGCGGCGTCACGGGGGATCCCGGGGAGAGGGGGAAGAGGAGGCCCGCACACGTGAGGGGGATTTCCAGCAGCTGGCCGAGGCCTCTCACCCCTAGATCAACCCCTACCCCGTAGTTCATCTGCGACGCAACGCCTTGGGCCAAAGCCCAGAACAGGTTCTGCCGCCTCTGACCTCTCCGAGGGTCGTCGCGTGTCCAGTAGGCCCAGGACCTTCAAAGCTACGATTTTGACTTGAACTACTTAGGATTGTATTGTGGCCTTGAACCCCGTAGACAGCCTGTATCTCTGCTATTTTGTTTTAATTTTCAAATCAGAATCTTCTCAACCCTGGCCCTTTGAAGCCAAAGACTAATGTTTATTTTTCCATCCCGGTACCATGAACTTGGTAGGTGCCCATTGGACGGATCTGGTGGTTTTAGTCATTTGTAAATAGCCGTGAACTAAGGACGAAATTTATGTGGCCTCTTACAGGGTTGGGGTGGGAATCATTGCAGGGTTTGGGGGCACTCTGTTAGGCATGATAACAAAAGCTGTAGGCTTGAGTTTCTTCATCTGTCAATGAGAAGGATAGTACTTTCCTCAGGGTGGCTATGAAGGTTCCTGAGATGATATTTGCCCTAAGCGCTGTACCTGGCATGTCCTGACTACCACACTTGAAGCAAATCTTTTCAACGATGTTATAGACTATATTTTTGTTTTAAATTAACTTTACCTTTCTTATTGTGCCTAGATCTTCTTGAGGATTGAGACTCTCCTCTTGGCCTTTGGGTCCTTTGATTAATGCCAATTGTCATGTTATAGGTAATCAGTATTTGAAGATGACAGGCACAAAAAGTTCACAGTTGCAAGATGCGTAACTTTTGTAGGTGTATGTGCCCTTAACTAAAGCTACTGATATGGGGCGTAGGGGTAGATTAAATTACATTTTTGTTAAGAGATAATCTGGGAAGATGCTTTATAAGTTGCAAGACCCTATGCCAAAAACAAAGCCTTTAATTTTTTTCGTAAAACATTGCATGAAAATTTGTTTTCTGTTTTTCGTAAAGGAGACATCAGTTACAAAACGAAGTAAATTTTTTGTTTTGTTAAATTTCCTCTAAATCTTACTTTCCCACTAATAAGGAGACTGGTAACAAACTAAAAAACTATGTTAAGGTGAATTAACATATTGGAACGGATATTTCTGCATCTCCACAAATTTAGGAAGAAAAAGTGAGTTCCGTGATTAATCCTCAATTCCCTCTGCTGTTGTTTTGGTAGTGTCTGTTTTGCTGTTTTGGTAGTGGTGGTGGGGGTGTTCTGTATTAACACCCCGAAACCCCTGTGATAATGTCCTAGACCTTGCTTTATTAGGAAGTCTTGCAAGCATCATGGCCAAGTATGATTTTTCTCAGCTTCCTCAACCTAATCTACCTTCCTTACCGTTTTTTTTTTTTTTAAGACGGAGTCTCGCTCTGTCACCCAGGCTGGAGTGCTGTGGCCGGATCTCAGCTCACTGCAAGCTCCGCCTCCCGGGTTCACGCCATTCTCCTGCCTCAGCCTCCCGAGTAGCTGGGACTACAGGCGCCCGCCACCTCGCCCGGCTAGTTTTGTATTTTAGTAGAGACGGGGTTTCACCGTGTTAGCCAGGATGGTCTCGATCTCCTGACCTCGTGATCCGCCCGTCTCGGCCTCCCAAAGTGCTGGGATTACAGGCTTGAGCCACCGCGCCCGGCCTCCTTACCGTTTTTTAATGGGTAGCAAGAGATAATGCTTAAGAACTCTTTAAAACTACTGATGTTTTAAAGTAAAGCTGGTTAATTCCCTGAGCCGGCAGCGTTCAAATTGTATGAAGAACAAATACTTTTGTTTACTACCTAAGGTAGTAGAAGAGATCTAATCAATGTATTCTACATTTATTTTATTCTCTTTTGATTCTTAGGTAGTGCTACAAAAATATTAAATGTTAATCTTAGAATCACAAAACATGCTGCATTTAGGCACTAAAGTAAAGTGATATCAATCCTAAGGCAGGAGAAAGTCTTAATTTTCTCCTATGCAGAATTTTTAAGACAATGTCAAATAAGAAATCTGGACTTAGGAGAGACTTTATTCAAAAGGGTTATTGCAAGAGGAGAAAAGGGACTTTTGCAATGGGTAAAACCAAAAGATCTGCAAGAGTCTCCAAGGAGTGAACCCTGCTGGAAAGTTTTGGTTTGAGGAAGTAGGATATAAGGGTGGCTTGATCTAATAGTAGATCTGAGAGAGTTATTCCCTGGCTCTGGCTGAGAGTTGTCCAAAGTTCGGGAACCTGGGGGAAGGAGAGAAACCAAAGTTTAACAAGTATTTTGTTCCACTTGATCTGTAGGGCCACGCAGCTCAGCAAATTATTCATAAATTCATAATTGAAGCAAAAAAATGGGAATTTGGAGGGTCTTTCTCTTGCCCGGTCATAGGTAAACAAGGGGGGATCCTTGAATCTTACCTAAATCAAGGGTGGGAGGATTTTTAAAATTATGGCTAATAAAGAACCAGCGCAGGGCTCAAGCAAAATTCAACTTGTCAAGAAGTGTTTTTATTATTTGACATTGAAAAGTATTGAAAACCTGGATTTATACTATGGTGATCTAAGACTGGGGTTTTTGTTATTGGTTTGCTTGCTATCCTATAAGAAGCTGGATTTCTTTCTTCTTCCATGAGGAGTACTAGGTTTTATACTGACCAAAGTGATTGACTGGAGCAAATTAATCTTTTCTTGCATTAAAAGATTATTAAAATAGGAACTGGTAAGATGCTATAACCAGTTTAAATGACAATTAAAAGTAGACATGTTTATAGAGCAGAAATATTGAAATAAATGTGCAAGTGAAGGCAAAATTGGCTGCTTCCGCAGTGAGACAGAAGTCCATTGAACCTTCACCAGATAGAATTTACAAGAATACAGACAATTATTTTGCCTTGCTGTTGGTTAGCTACAGTTGACAGTTTTAAAATAACTCCAAGTTGCTGAAAGAATCAGACTTCCCATATAATCAGAATCTGAAAACCTGAAAGGCTGTGCTCTCAACAGTGCAGTTTTCTATTGAAGCAGATGTTTTTCTCTGTCCTTAGTTTATCAAGTTTAAATCTCCTCTCCCCCAATAATCTTCCCTAGAGTTAGACTTCCTGTAAGGCAAATACATATCTGTGTTTTTCTTATTCTTTTTTGCTATCTTCTATAAAATACAGAAGATATCAAAACATTTTAAGTTTAATTTTTTTAAATTGAATTATCTAGAGCAGTACATAGCAAACTGTAATGTGCTTACACATCACCTGGGCATCTTTTTGAAATGCAGATCCTGATTCATCGGGTCTGGAGCTGTTACTGAGATTCTGTATTTCTACTGAGGTCTCAGCTGATGCCAGTGCTGATTCAGGGGCAGTAAATAGTAAAGCATTTCCAACTATATTAAGGAAGGGGTCAGATAAATTATCGTTATGGAAGAACGTAGCAGTGTACTGTAGGTGAAAGGAACAATATGAAGTTGCTGGACTGTCATTTGAAGAAAATAAAATATAAATTGTAGGCCACATTGCCACAACACAGACCAAAATGAGCAAAAACAGTTGCTAGGAAACAGACCCAAATGCAGAACTTTTAGCTTATAGGAGGAGGACAGAAAGAGCTGGAAATGGAACACTGAGGAATATAACAGAGGAGGAACAACCAGAGAGTGTAATTTTTAGAATGCAGACAGTGACCACTTATGATCAGTGTCTGAAATTTAGTGTTCCTTTTGAGCTAGCTGGACTTGGAGTTTTTGACAGTATGTGAACAGACTGCCTAATCGTAGATCAGAAAGCTAACCTATGGAAGACTTTAAAACTGCTGTGACCAGGTGTGTGTACTTTTACTCAAGTGAGTGGGATTAGTTTGCTGCTGAGTTTTAATCTGTGTAAAATTTAGTTTTTATCACAATTGACAATGTCTTTTATCAGATAGGATATTTTAATTTTGAAATGAGCTGGTCCTGTAAAGAAGTAATTCATTGTCTGAAATTCAAATCTAACAGGGAATCCTGCGTTTTTTATTTGCCAGATCTGGTGACCCCATTTTCTGCATTCAGTAAGTAGAGATCTTTCTTTGGTGCCAGCTCAATGTCCTGCCTGTTACTAAGAAAAAACTTAACTTCCTGTAGACAGATTACAGGACCACCTACTCAGAAGGCTGGTAGGTGAGAGAATCACTTGAGGCCAGGAATTTCAGAAATAGGTATTCAACTTCACTGACACAAGTTACAGAGTCTGTTCCATTAGTTTCCTTTAATCATGATGAACTCTGGTGAATTTTGTAGTAATTTAGCCACGAATAAAGGAAACTAATGGAACTCCCCAATAAGTAAGGAAAATAATTTTTTTACCTAAAATTTAAATTAATAAATAGAGTAAATGAAATTAACCTAAAGGATAAAATGTATTATTACTATGGACAGATAAGATTTCTAAAGTTTTTAGTTTCCTAAATCCAAGATGCTTTTCCTGTCAAATATGGCCAGAGTAGCCCAAGTTTTGAATACTAGGAAATAGCTTTATGGCAAAAAATTCCATTATAGGTCTGTGGCTAAAAAGTGGTAATGGTTACCTACAAATAAAAATCTGTGGCATTAACAAAATATTAAGCATTATTTTCTATACAGTGCTGAGGGATAATTGTTCTAGTTTCCCTTGTATTAATAAACGTCAGAGCCAGATTGTGTGCCTTATTTGCTAAGATACATTGCCACATAGTTCGTTGTTTTGTAACTTTACCTCGGGTTTCCGTTTTCTCCTCAACTTAACCCAATTATCTGTTTGAAGAAAAAAAAATTTTTTTTTTTTTTTTTTTTTTTTTGAGACAAGAGTCTCGCTTTGTCGCCCAGGCTGGAGTCCAGTGACGCAATCTTGGCTCACCGCAACCTCCACCTCCTGGGTTCAAGCAATTCTCATGCCTCAGCCTCCCGTGTAGCTGCACTACCACACCTGATATTTTGTATTTTTAGTAGAGGCTAACACTCATTGTGTTAGCCAGTCTAGTCGAGAACTCCTGGCCTCAAGTGATCCACCCACGTCGGCCTCCCAAAGTGCTGGGATTACAAGCATGAGCCACAATGCCTGGCTAGAAAAAAATGTTCTAATTATTACTGTGATAGAAGCCATTTTATCCGATTTGATTAGGACCTATATTAGTTCATTTTGAAAGCTAACTAAAACAGAATAAATGAATATAAATATACTTTGTTTTTACCAGCTTTAAAACTTTTTTCAGTTAAAATGTTCAGTAGCATTTTTTAACACTTTAAAGTGTATTTTATTTTTTAACTTTCTAAATATAGTATTTTGACCTAAAGCACAGACATTTATTCACCATTTTTTGTTACCTGAGGCCAGGCAGGGTCTTTTATTGTTATATGATTTTGCTGATTATTTTCTCTGCAGAAACCACATCAAAAAATGTTTAAGATTTCTCTCCAGTGTTTTTTTTTTTTTAATTTGGCAAAGCTTAAAAACACTTGTAAAATTGCCGAATCCTAGATTTCACGGGACCTCACTACCACTCAGATTTCAGTGGTTCACATCTTTTCTCAACAGCAGTTTTTTTCCTAATGAGTTGCATCTTTTCTTGAGAATTCAACTTAGTTTTTTTTAATTTGCTTTGAAAATATTTATGAAAAATTTCAAATAGAAAGTATGGACAGTAGTGAAGCACTTATGTACATGTCACCAAACCTTATTTTCTGTAAATCTTTTTGGGGAAAAAAATGTTTTTTCCCCTCAGAAGTATCCACAAATGTGATATATATTACTCTCATGTATATTTTAGTATATATTCATGTTTCATCTGTGAATCTTACATACTATCTTTTAAATTTTACCCTACTGATGATACTATATAAGCTTTACAACTTTTTTCACTTAAGATTGTCTTTGAGATTTATTCATGTTGATACATGTAATTCATGTAGTTTATTCATTTTAACCATTATGTGGGAGTCCCTTGTGTGAGTAACAATTTCACATCCTTTACAGTTAGGTTATTTGTCATCTTTCACTGCCAAAGGCAGTGAATGCTGAAAGTTATCGTATATAACTTGTGCTCGTATTGGAGATATTTTTCTCCAGCTGACACCCAGAACTGAAAAGAGGTCAGTCCCAAGGTATATGCTTCCTCAATTTTACAAGAAATTGCAGAAAATGTTCTAAAGCAGTTACATTCCTGCCAAAGTTGTTATAAGGAGCATGTAAGAGTTGCACACATCTTAACCAGATATCAGATTTTTAAATTGATTTCAAGCAAATGTTTAAGAAATGATATTTAATTTGCATTTTCCTAGGAACTATGAGGGAAACAGTTTGTATGCATGTATTGGCTGTTCTCTTTCTCTGTGAATTGCCTAACTATATTTGTTTAGTTTTCCAATGGACTCTGTCATTTTCTAATTGATTTTTAGAAGTGAGGGGTTACTTGAATATTTACAATAATAATCCTAACAACACCTTTCAAGTGTCATTTTTTTCTCCCTTAGTTATACAGAAATGTGTAAATTTTACATACAATCAAATGGATCCATCTTTTTATTTTTTTTGGTACCTGCTTGCTTGTTTGAATAATTCTTCCCTACTCCCATGTCAGAAAACCTTCTTTATTTTCTCATAAAATGTTTAGTTTTCTTTTGTTTAATTCTTTAATCCACCTGTAATTGATTTTGTTTGTGCAGAAGAGATCTAATCCTTTTCCATATGGTTAACTGGTTAAAGTCCCTTCTTCATTAGTGTGTGATACCCATTGATTAATAGTACCGCATGTCATATACCAAGCCCTCTTCTACTCATGGATCTGTTTGTTTATACTATACCAATACCATAGTTTTAATTAGAATAGGTTTATAGTAAATCAATATGTTACTGTATTTTCCTTCAAGATTACCTTGGCTTTCTTAGACCTTTACTCTTTGATATAGACCAACTTGCTAAATTCCAACGGGGTGGGAGTAGAATATCTGATGGAACTTTGATTGGAATAGAACTGAATTTATGGATGTATTCCTGGATAACTGACAAATTTTTTATAATGAGGCACTCCATGATATATAGCTGCATTTATTTAGGGTACCTTTTTTGTCTTTCAGTTTGATGATTTTCTCCATGAAGGACTTGTTATATATTTTTTGTAAGAGTCACATATTTTGTAAGATACAGTGTTTTTTGGTTTCTAGCATCCCTCGTGAATTCTCTTATTAGTTCTAATAGTTTGTTAAACCTCTTGTATTTCTGATGTATCTTTGGATAATATTTCTTATTTCCTCCTTTTTAATTCTTATGTAGTATTAAATATAATCTGTAATTGCAGGTGTTCTCGTGAAGTTCTGACTTTTCAGGGAATGCTTCTGTTTGATTATTAAATGTCTATTATAGGACTTTGGTAAATACCTTTTTTATTCCTTATTTTCTTTTAGACAGGTGTTGAATTTTATCAAATGCATTTTCAGTTTCCTAGATAAACTTGCAGCACAAATTTGATTCTCTTTAATATTTTCTCTAGGATGATCAGCCCATGACCTAGATCTCTAGACAAAATAAAACAGGGAAAATTTGCGAGAATCAAGAATGATGGATCCATGTTCAGTTGGAGTCCAACTTCGTACTACAAATGAGTGCCATAAAACCTACTATACTCGTCACACAGGTTTTAAGACTTTGCAAGAATTGTCATCAAATGATATGCTTTTACTTCAACTTAGAACTGGAATGACACTTTCTGGGAACAATACAATTTGCTTTCATCATGTAAAAATTTACATTGACAGATTTGAAGATTTACAGAAGTCGTGTTGTGACCCATTTAACATACACAAAAAATTAGCCAAAAAAAATTTGCATGTAATTGACTTAGATGATGCCACTTTTCTGAGTGCAAAATTCGGAAGACAGCTTGTACCTGGTTGGAAGCTTTGTCCAAAATGCACACAGATAATCAATGGAAGCGTGGATGTTGATACTGAAGACCGCCAGAAAAGGAAACCTGAGTCAGATGTATGTATAATAGTCATTTTTTTCTATGTGAATTCTACCACGTAGGATTTTGCTTAACTATAAGAAAATCATATTTACAGTATTACTATATTTGTTAGGATACAGTGAATTAAAAGGAGGGGGTGAAAGTGGATGATGTTTCTAAATATTATCCACATACACTGAAGGTCAAGATTGGGGGATAAAGAAAGTAGGCTTGGGAAAGGAGCAATAAAATATGCCTGAGACTCCAAGCTACAACTTTTAGTACAAAGACTTTAGGAGTGGGTTTTAGAACATTCCGGCCAAGCCAAAATTTAGTTTCTTTTCTGATACCAAAGTGACTACATGGGACATAGCAAACAGCAAGGGTCTTTGAAGCAGGATGAATTTGCCTTTATATGAAGGACTTGGAAATCACCGCTTTAAAAGGAACATTAGAGAGATGACTTATAGTAATTGTTTTATATTTCACTCTTTCTCCTTTGACACTATCCCATTCTTGAGTTTTTTAAATGCTTGTGAGTTTTCTTTGCTTCTAGCTCTGAATTCCTACTTGGTATCGTCAAGGCTAATTTTAGGACTCGTTGTGGTAAAAAAATTAAAAATTTTTACATTGTAAAATATTAAATATTTTTCCTCTATTCCTTATTGACATGCCTATATGCATATTTAACTGTATCAGAACAACTTAAGATTTTGTAAAGCTATCTTTTGTGTAGGACAAGCATGCCAAGGAAGCACTTCTCATAATTTTTACTTGTAATTATTTCATAATTCTTACCTCTGGAATATTTTCTCCTTTTATTAAACCAAGTTAAAAGATAGTTGAAATTTGAAATTATACTATTTTCCTGTTGTTCTCTTCTGAGAGGAACATCTTGAGGGCCCAATTTATCTGCAGTTCATACTAGATACGTGCTGATGATGTCATTGTAGATGTCTTCACCTTATCTATTCAGTGTTCTTGTAGAATGTATCAGCTGCAGCTCTTTCCTCCCCAAATAACAAACATAAACCCTTAAACAGCAAGAAATCCTTAAGGACCCAGGATTGTTAGGAAATCAGTTATGTGCCACTGGATTATACAGCAGTTTTTGTGCCTTCTCGCCGTGTTGGCAGCAGCCATTAGTGGTTTTCACAATGCCTTCCTCCTCTGCTCCTAATATACCAGAGACTAAAATCAAATAATGGAAATGTTACTAATACATTAACCAATACACTTTGAATATGATCTAGGGCCGTGTAAACTTTCTTGCTCTTAGGCTGTAAAACCTAAGTGCAAGAAAACCTTGTTTTCTTTTTTGTGTGTTCCAGACTGCCTTCCAGGTTAGGAAGTCATCTGGTTTAACATTAAATGAAATGTTATTGTCTGATGTCTAGATTTGAGTTGATAATTTGTTTACCTTTCTTCAGGGAAGAACTGCTAAAGCTTTGAGGTCACTACAATTTACAAATCCAGGAAGGCAAACTGAATTTGCTCCAGAAACTGGTAAAAGAGAAAAAAGAAGGCTTACAAAAAATGCAACCGCTGGTTCAGACAGGTAAGCTAAGTGTTACTGAAGACATGTTAACTTGCTGCTTCACATCTGCTTTGTTCCCCTATTTTTCTCATAAATTTTGAATTTTCTGGGTTCATATTTTAAATTGGATAATATGGAATTAGTAAAACCTATGAAGGCCTTTGTTTTATTCATATAAAATTAAGGTATCCCTTTTAACTCCAAAAATTTGTTTCTAAGAAGGTAGCAGTGAACTGAAGCAAATCATTTTGGCATGAGAGTTAAAATAATTACAATTAAAGTAATTCACTTATTTGAAAAGCACTGTTGTATATATACGGACATACCTCCTTTTATTGGTGCCTCACTTTATTCTCTACAAGGTGCTGTTTTTTTTTTTTTTACAAATTGAAAGTTTGTGGCAACTCTGTGGTAAGCAAGTCTATTGGTGTCATTTTTCTAACAGCATGTACTCCCTATCTCAGTCGCATTTTGGTAATTATTGCAATATTTACAACTTTTTCATTACTATATCTGTTATGATGATCTTTGATGTTGCTATTATAATTGTTTTGAGTCACTAGGAACCACACCAATGCAAGGTGGTGAACTTAGTCGATAAATGCGGTGAGTGTTCTTACTGCTCCACCTACTGGCTGTTCTCTAGACTCTTTCCCTCTCCTCAGGTGTCCCTATTCCCTGAGAAACGAATATATTGAAATCTGTCCAACTAATAACCCTACAATGGCCTCTAAGTGTTCAAGTGAAAGGAAGAGTCAAGTCTCTCATTTTACAAAAAAAGCTAGAAATGATTAAGCTTGGGAGAAATGCACATCAAAAGCTGAGACAGGCCAAAACCTGGGCCTCTTGTGCTAAACAGCCAAGTTGTGAATGCAAAGAAAAAGTTCAGGAAGGACATTTAAAAGTACTATTCCATTGAACACAAATGATAAGAAAGCAAAACAGCCTTTTTGCTAATATGGAGAAACTTTAAATGGTCTGGATAGAAGATCAAACCAGCTACAACACATTCCCTTAAGCAAAAGCCTAATCCAAAGCAAGGTTCTAACCCTCTTCAATTCTCCAAAGGCTGAGAGAAGTGAGGAAGCTTCAGAAGAAAAGTTTGAAGCTAACAGAGGTTGGTTTATGAGGGTAAGGAAAGAAGCAATCTCCATAACATAAAAGTGCAAGGTGAAGCAGCAAGTTATTGATTAAGGTGGCTACACTACCCAACAGATTTTCAATGTAGACAAGCAGCCTTCTTTTTTTTTTTTTTCTTGAGATGGAGGCTTGCTCTGTCACCCAGGCTAGAGTGCAGTGGCGCAATCTCAGCTCACTGCAACCTCCACCTGCCGGGTTCAAGCGATTCTCCTGCCTCAGCCTCTCGGGTAACTGGGACTACAGGCATGTGCCACCACGGCCAGCTAATTTTTTGTATTTTTAGTAGAGACGGGGTTTCACTGTGTTAGCCAGGATGGTCTTGATCTCCTAACCTTGTGATCTGCCCACCTCAGCCTCCCAAAGTGCTGGGATTTCAGATGTGAGCCACCGCGCCCGGCCAACAAACAGCCTTCTAATGGAAGAAGATACCATCTTTCATAGCTAGAGAGGGGAAGTCTATACCTGGCTTCAAATCTTGAAAGGACAGGCTGTCTTAGTGGGGATTAATGCAGCTGGTGACTTTTAAGTCAAAGCCAATTATTTACCTCTTCGAAATCCTAGGGTCCTAATGATGCTAAATGTACTCTACCTGTCCTGTATAAGTGGGATGAAGCCTGGATGACAGCATATCTGTTTACAGCATTGTTCACTGAATATTTTTAGCCCACTTCAGAGACTTCCTGCCTAGGTAAAAGGATTCCTTTCAAAATATTGCTACTCATTGACAATGTACCTGATCACTCAAGAGCTCTGATGGAGATGTCCCAGGAGATAAATGTTTCATGCCTGCTAACACAACACTCATTCTGCAGCCCGTGGATCAAGGGGTACTTTGACTTTCAAGTCTTGTTATTTAAGAAATACGTTTTGTGAGGCCAGAGCTGCCATAGACAGTGAGTGATTCCTCTGATGGATTTGGGCAAAGTAAATTGAACACCTTCTGGAAAGGATTCACCATTCCAAGAGTTTGGAAGAAGATTCCAATGCTCATGGATGACTTTGAGGGGTTCAAGACTTCAGTGGAGAAAGTAATTGGAGACGTGGTAGAAATAGCAAGAGGACTAGAATTAGAAGCAGAGCCTGGAGATGTGACTGAGATGTTGCAATCTTGTGATAAAACTTGAATGGAATGGATGAGGAGTTTCTTCTTAGAGATGAACAAAGAATGTGATTTATTGAGGTGGAATCTACTGGTGAGGATGCTGTTAACATTACTGAAATGACAAAGGATTTAGATTATATAGACTTAGTAGAATAAGCAGAGGCAGAATTTGAGAGGATGACTCCAATTTTGACCATTCCGCTGTAGGTAAAATGCTATCAAACACCATCGCATGCTACAGAGAAATCTTTTGTAAAAGAAGAGTCCACTGGTGCAGCAAACTTCACTGTAGTCTTACTTTAAGAAATGGCCACAGCTACCCCAGCCTTCAGCAACCACCAGTCAGCTTTCCTCTTTGGGGCAAGATCCTCCACCAGCAAAAAAAACTACAACTCACTGAAAGCTCAGATGATTGTTAGCATTTTTTAGCAACAGAATATTTTAAATTAAGGTACATACATTTTGCTTAGACATAAGGCTGTTGCACACTTAATAGACTATAGTGTAAGCTTAACTTTTATATGCACTGGAAAAGAAAAAAATACATATCTGTGTAACTCACTTTATTGGCGGTGGTCTGGAACCAAACCTGCAATACCTCCAAAGTGTGCCTGTAATCCATATATCTGTGTTCTATGGGTAGCAGCTAAAAGGTAATTACATTTTATGAGTATGCAAGGTTTTTATTTTTTACATGTCTGAAATAGAAATGCAGTTCTGTATAGTCAGCAGAATGAATGGGAGAACTAGATTGTTTAGAATATGACTCTTTAAAACAAATGTTAGTATAATCATTCAGAATTATTTTTAAGTTCAGTCAACATTTCTATATATGCCATCTATTCCATCTGTTAAAGTTTACCATTGAGTCATTTGAATATTTTTAGGCTAGATTTACTAGAGTCCATTAAAGAACCAGAAACATTAATTGTAGTATAAAAATCTATAGAGGTGGTATACTATAATAAAAATAAGACTATGTTGATAAAACAGTGAAGAAGTTGGTAGCTAATAAAATGAACCACTATTAACCTGTCATTCTTTTTTGTTTGTTTAAAGTAAAGGGAAAATTATACTTATTTTTTGGACAAAGCTCCTGTTCATTCCTTTGCTGAAGTGACTTTTTAATGGACTTCAAGAAGCATATTCAGACTTTTTGGATTTGTCTCAACACTCTAGAGTTAGGTCTCTTCTTCTCACATGGAGTTCGTTTACTGCTGACAATAGAATAAGCCTTGAGTCAGATAAATTATAGATCATTTTGGCATGACCTCATCTCAAAATATTTTATCTCCTTTTTTTTTTTACTGTATTTTCAATTAATCAAAAATAACATATTTATGAGGTATAATTCCTTGTGTTTTATTTTACAGACAAGTGATACCAGCAAAGAGTAAGGTCTATGATAGCCAAGGTCTCCTGATTTTTAGTGGGATGGATCTCTGTGACTGCCTTGATGAAGATTGCTTAGGATGTTTCTATGCTTGTCCTGCCTGTGGTTCTACCAAGTGTGGAGCTGAATGCCGCTGTGACCGCAAGTGGCTGTATGAGCAAATTGAAATTGAAGGAGGAGAAATAATTCATAATAAACATGCTGGATAATCTGTGGTACCAAACTATGGGGCCTTTAAAGGTCATTATTTCTAAAATTCTGTTACTCGAAGATACATTTTAAGCTTGATTGTCATATGACAAAGATTTTAAAACCACCTCAGTGTGCCCTAATTTTTCATCTTGGGTGCTTTAAGATTCACTATTTGATATAAATTCAGATAGGCTGTTTTTCAGCCTATTAAGCCTGTCTGGATCAATATTAACAAGTAGGGTGTAGACAGTCCTCTATTTGCATGTTTCCCATGGGCACAAATTTCAGTGACCTAGATTTCGTTTAAACACCAGTTTCCTTACCGGGAAGGAAAGGAAACTGGTAAGGAAACTGTTGTTAAAATCTAGGTTAAAATTTTAGTTAGCACAGTATAACTCTTGAGTAATTACATGAAGTACAAACTTCTCTGCTAGTTCTTCAGTCTACAAATTGCTGTGTAAATAACAGATATACTTCATGATTAATGACCAGTCATGTTGACTACTTTCAGATTCTTCCAGTGGTTTGTCCCTGTGTATCTGTTATTCAGTTCACTTACAGCAGGGCACGTAGTTATGCTGTCTCTTTGTCGTCCACTTGACATTTTATAGAAGTGAACACTCAACTGGCCAACAAAGATGAAAGCGCAGCAAAGCAATGAAAAATGATAACACTGGAAGTGAAATTTTAATCAAACATAAATGAATTTGTAGAAGAAGCCACTGACCATGGGAATATTGTTCTTGCTGCTGTGCATTCATAGGAGCTTAATGAAGGCAAACTTATCAACACAAATAAGAAAAGTGATTGCAATAAAGACAAATATGTCCCAGAGGAAGTGATGGTTAAAAAAAATAAAATTAAAAAAAAAAACTTGACATTCAAGGATATTTAATGTGAATATAGAAATATTTCACAACATTGAAAGCACAAGCAATAAAAGGGTGGAAGCTGACCCAAACTTAAAAGAAGTATGAGTTTGCCATGAACATAAAAGATGCTTACTCAGTATCATAAGTTACTTGCCAGTAAAAAAGGCAAGCCCTATTCAAACTACTTCGTTTTTACAATGAAATAAAACACTTTAGTTCTATTTCTAATGTTTTAAATTACAGTGTACTAAATATTTTTAAACATTTTTGCATTTTTTTCCTACATTTATAACTGATCTTAAGAATTTTTAATATTTTAGCAGAATCTTAAAGGTCATGGAACAGTCATCATTTTCCCCATTGATTATTAAGATTTCAGGGCCATTTTATGGTCCCACAGTACCACGCAAAATGAGGATCGCTTGTAGCTGGGAACAATGCTTGCTTCAGGGAAAACTGATTTTGATAGAACCAACTAGTTGAGTATTAAACTGTTTTGGAAATAATTTGTATATCTAAGTGCTGAACTATATTTCTCTTCTCCCCACTTACTCAAATAAATAAAATTTTAATACTGTAAACCTTTCATTGTTTGTACCATGCACTCTTCAAAATTGTTCTAGGGGACAAAAACTTTATGTATAAAGCATGAATATAGACACAGTACTTAAACAGATACTATATTTATGGTATTAAAATTTGGGGGGTGGTTGATTAGGACTATAAAAAGACTCCTTAGTGATGATGGAAAAGAGAAACACTGGTTAATACAGAGTATAAATAAATTTTTTGGAAATTGATTACATCTTGATTTTGGAATTTGCTTGGATGCTGTTTGGAGGATGGGAGAATGGTATCATCTCTTTGCTTTTATTTTATTTATTTATTTATTTATTTTTGAGACAGAGTCTCACTCTCTTGCCCAGGCTAGGGTGCAGTGGCTCAATCTCAGCTTGCTGCAACCTCCGCCTCCTGGGTTCAAGTGATTCTCCTGCTTCAGCCTCCCAGGTAGCTGGTACTACAGGCACGTGCCACCATGCCCAGCTAGTTTTTTGTATTTTTAGTAGAGACAGGGTTTCACTCTATTAGCCAGGATGGTCTCAATCTCCTGACCTTGTGATCTGCCTGCCTCGGTTGTTGCACTTTTTTAAAGACAGCTGTCATTTTGTCTAAAAGCTTTTTGTCACATGGGACATTGCCACTAATCTAGGTTTTGGGGTTTTTTTTTTCACCCTAAATACAGTCCTTCAGTTTAATCAAAAGTGCTCTTAGCAGTTTGAAAGATTTTGTAGCCATTAAAACTCAGTTTATGCAGCCAGTTTGACCATTAAAGGGTTTGTTTGATTTTAATTTTTTTGCTTTCAAAGTGACTGGTTTTGAGGGAATGGCATTTTCAGCCTTAGAATTACATGTTTTTAAGATTTAATTGTTCACTCACCTGTTCACTCACTTGTTACCAGAAGTACATACAGTTAACTTGTCAGTTCCTTGATCTGTGTTTTACCTGAGCACTGGCAAAAAGAATATTTCAGCTTTATTCACTTAAGTCAGATGCTAGATTACTTTTCTCTAAATTAAGGAAATATTTTGTTATTGAGGATATAAACACTCCAGTTTTATCTGAACATTAGGATAATTAGATCTTAATTGTTTCTACCATCTTTTAGTTTTTCTAAGTATGACAGTGCTTAGGCTTTTCATAGGGACAAATTAAAATCTTAGGTTTTTTACTTAGGAATATTTTTGATGGAATGAATGACTTTAATATTGCCATATTGCAGCATTTTTTAGAACAGACCTGTAATTTTTCAAAGACTAAAGGAAAATATTCTTGAACAGTTTTGCTAATATTTGTTCATCATGCCCATTTAGGGAAGCAAACTTTTAATGAGCATACAAAATGTTTACAGAGAAAGGTATATCTGATTTACAGTAAGCTTTAATAAAGCTGTGTTTTGGAAAAATTAATAAGCCCACTTACTATTTTATAATATAAAATTACAGAAATGCAGAATATAATGAAATCATCTAGAACTTCTTTATATTGTGCATAAATATTCCAAGTGACTGTATACTTTAGAATTATATTAATCTAAACAGCAAAGTTTCATAAACAATTTCTGTTGTGTGTAGATCCCAGTAGAGAAGTTAGGTCACAAATGGTCTCACACAATGTTGATCACAAATATTAAGGTAGAAATGCATGTATATATTTGAATAAAATGTCATCTCATGATCTTTTTTTTTTAATATGGAAATAACTGTTTACATTGTAACATATATAGGATTCTCTTTTTAAAATACTATGTTCTATATAACAGGCTGTTCTACAATCTGACAGTCTATCCTAAAACTGCCTCCCTGGCATTATTTCAAGCAAGTAATTTTTAGCAAGTGAATTTTGAAATATCCATGAATATGCATAGTGATTTATTAATAAAAAAATAATTTTAGTGAGTTCTATCATGGTCTTAACTTTTTGGAAGCTAAAGACCCCTGTGAGAAGGTGATGAAAGCTATGAACTAACTTCCCAGAAAAATAACTGCATTCATGTCCTCACAAATATCCATGTTCAGAATTCCTGAACATGTATTAGAGTGCCTGGGTAGTATGAAATATTCTATAAACCATTTTATTTTTTCAGTTGAGTATGGCTGAAGTGTCAGTTGGTTTGTTAAATAGTGTTGTGGGTGGTTATTTTCAAGAAAAAACTAGAAGAGCTCAGTCTTTGAGAGGAGCTATGACTGCCCTGAAAAATCAGATCCCACTGGCCTCATATACCCCTTCCACCTCCAAAAGGTGATTACACGTTGAGTCACAATGTAGAAAACTGATGTCTTATCTGGACTGGATTTTGGTAGAGGTTTTCTACCTCCATGATGGTTTGCCCTGCTTATAGCTTAACATTCTTGTGCAAAATTCAGGACACTGCCTTAGTTTTTGCTGACATCTGGTATCTTCATGAAGAAAACTGCCCTCAGCTATTACTACCTTCCCTTAATCTCTTAACTTATAAATTTAACTGTGAACATGTAATTACATAATAGCCTGCTGAAGTGGATGTTTTTCAAAATCAAATGGTTTCTCTTATCATTCTTAGGTCTTGCCCAGCAGCAGTCAACCATATTGGGTGTTAATTTTCAAGAATGTGAGTGAGGATACAGAAATATACACAGGCAATTCTGAGTCTCTCTTCACTTATTTTTATAAAGTGGAGGTACTTGAGAAGTAATGCTCTTATCTAATTTTTTAAAATCACGAAACACGACTGAACACTTAGTTCAAAAGGTGATAGACTTCAGCAAAGTATATGTCCCAATGTGTATTTTTAATGGTATAGTTGTGAGGATTTACTAATCTTGTCAAGATAATTTAACTTTTAGGAAAATACAGGAAATTTACTAGATAAAGCAGATTATTAATTGGGATAGCAATAAAACACCTTCAAATACACAGGGTATTTAAATTTGAAAGTATTACAGTTCTATGAAATGCCACAACTAAAATGTGATTTTTTTCTCCTTGAAACTACAAGGGAATGATTTCTTGGTTAAACATCCAATGATTAGAAACTGCATTTCATGTCATTACAAGCAAACAAACGTTTTATATTTTAAAGAGTTGCTGGCCAGGCACAGTGGTTCACACCTGTAATCCCAGCACTTTGGGAGGCCGAGGCGGGCGGATATGAGGTCAGGAGTTAGAGACCAGCCTGGTCAACATAGTGAAACCCCATCTCTACTAAAAATACAAAAATTAGCTGGTCATGGTGGCACACGCCTGTAGTCCCAGCTACTCAGGAGGCTGAGGCATGAGAATAGCTTGAACCCAGGAAGCGGAGGTTGTGGTGAGCCAAAATGGCGCCACCACACTCCATCCTGGACACAGAGCAAGACTCCGTCTAAAAAAAAAATTACCATGATCTACCTATCCTGTGGTTTTGAAATAACAGACTTATTAAAACTAATGTTTGCAAACATGGCTAAACTTAACAGATTGGCTAAATTTCCCTTTGTTAACAAGCAGTCAGTTACACTGAAGAATTTGAAAATTGCTAATTAAATTGCTTTTTGTTATATTCTGGCACCCCAAATTTATTATTTGGGCTTGAAGGTAGTGTAATAGTTATATTGAAAGTTAAAGTGGTTATTTTGTCACATAAAGTAACCAATAGTAGCAGTACTGGTACCATGTAAATGGAGACTACAAGATTCTGGATGAAATACAAATTGAATTTTGACATTAAGAGAGGTATCTGGGATTGCTTAGTGAATTGTGGTATATTGAGGTTTTTTAGAAATGCCAGCAAGCATCTAGCCATTTATGACTTAGTGAATGAGACTATGCAAAGAAAATTTCTGCATAAAATACGGGCCCTACAGTTTGGTGTATGAAAATAAATTTATTATTCCAGAATAGCTCATGACATCTCTAAATTGGATGATAGACTTTCCTATAGAAAATGTTGAAACATTTTCAAATTTTTTCAGTAAAAGTTTCCAACTCATCCCCAAAAACTATTATTGAAAAAACATGCTAATTTTCTTCCTTGTATCTTTATGTCAAAGAACTACACATAGATTTTAGGGTCAGCACTCAACTACAAATTCTTGGCAAACCAAGCCTCACACTGTGTGACCTACCAACGACCCATGTTGAGAGGCTCCTTACACCTCTTGATTGATGATGGATGGATGGATGGATGGATGGATGGATGGATGGATGGATGGATCAATTGACAGGCAGGCAGACACATCCAGTTGGTTCCCTTTCTCTGGAAAACCCTGACTAATACAGTAACCTAATTTACTTCTATTTCAATTTGCTTCTCAGGTCGTGGCTCTAAAAAATCAAATTATAAACTATTAGATTGTTTGCTCTATCTGGCCTTAGATGAGTCAATACAATATGTAGTCATTTTTTACTCCTTTCTCTTGTTCATATTATCAAATCCATTTGGTCACTGCTTGGAAAATTCTTGAATCTGCTTTGAGTTTTGTTTTATTTTGTTTCCACATCAGTTAAAGTTTGGTAGTGTTTTGCATGCCCAGTATCACTTTCCCTTCTGGAATTAGCACTCTGCTATTTGCCTTTGAGAAACCACCCTTGTACTCAGCCTATGTGGTTCAGATACAGTTGGCTTTACTTTGTGGTTGTAGGGTGGGTTTATCACAAGTCTTGGCCTTTGAGAATGTAGCATCTCACTAGCCTTAATAAATGTTAGACGTATGACTAGCCAGGTCAATCAAAGCCAATCAACTTCAGTCTTACTGAGACTAGAGAAAAAGTGATGCTTTTTTTCAATGAGGGTTGCTACGTTTACAGGTTTAAGACCGGGCCTACTGGTGGCTAATCTTGGGACTAAATGAGAATCTGCCTTAGAATGAAAACAACATAGATGAAAGTGGAAGCCAGAGACCAAGACAGATAGAATTTGGGTATCTCGATCCAGTTATGTCTGAAGTCAAACCTGGACTTTTCAGTTAGTCAATCATTTTCTCTTTTTGCACACGATTGACCGATAAGTAATACAAGGTAGTGACTAGATGGAAAGTTAGCTCTACTCATTTGAGGATAAAATGTCAAGGGTAGAATGGCCTGTTTGAAACTCATACCCTTGGGAACTTATATCTTTTCTCTTTTCTTTTTTTTTTTTTTTTTTTTTTTTTTTTTTTTTTTTTGAGAACAGAGTTCGCCAGTCGCTCTGTCGCACAGGCTGGAGTGCAGTGGCGCGATCTTGGCTCACTGCAATACTCCTGCTCCCGGGTTCACGCCATTCTTTTCCTGCCTCAGCTTCGTGAGTAAGTGGGACTATACGGGCGCCGCCCACCACGCCACGCTAATTTTTTTTTTTTTTTTTTTTTTTTTTTTTTTTTTTTTTGTATTTTTTAGTAGAGATGGGGTTTCACCGTATGAGCCAGGATGATCTTGATCTGACCTTGTGATCCATCCACCTCGGCCTCCCAAAGTGCTGAGATTACAGGAGTGAGCCGCCACACCCGGCTGGGAGCTTTTACATCTTTTAAGGAGAGCAAACAGCTGTGACTTACCCGCACATCTTCATTTCTGCCCTGCAGAATCTTCTCATACCATTCTCATGGACCTTAACCTCCTTTAGACAAACGTAGCATGGCCTATGGTAATTTACCATGAGGGTCTGACATTCTGTAATAACAATAAGGCATTTGTAATTAAGTTACCAATTTGGGGTATTTATATTGGTGTTACTTGCTTTTAAAGTGCTTAGCATGTTTGAAAATTGTATCTTGGACTTCCCACCCTCCAGAACTGTAAGAATTAAATTTCTGTTGTTTATAAACTACACAGAGAATACTTGAATAATTTTCTCTGTCATCCTATGTTTCTTAACTACAACAATCCTAGGTCAAATGAATAGAAATTTTTAATAGCTGTATCTGAATTAAATAACTTGTCAGGCAGTTAAAGGCATATCATTGACTTAAATTTGTGGTTTATAACACAGTGCTAGCAAAATGAAGTTTAAGCATCAACAGCTCCTGTTCTTCTTCCCTTTCACCCTTACAGGACTCTCAGTTCTGTGGTGTTAAAGAGGGGAATGTGAAACTGGTTCCTGCCAAACAAAAGGGAACTCAGCACACACCTCAACATTTTCTATATGTCATTTCCAGAAATAATGATGCCAAAAAAAAATCAAATGCATAGTGACTTTCTGATACTTGACAGTATATTTTATAAAGCTGGATATTCTTAATCATTTGTGATACAGGGATATTTAAGTGCTTTCATCTTTTTTGATATTTTAGCATATTGACATTTTTAAACTTTTCAGTTTTGAAATTACATAAAACAAAATGTAGAGTATATTTGGTTTGGATTTCGTAGGTTCACCTATTTCTGAGGTTCCTGCTTCAGAACATCTTTATGGTGATATCATTGACTTTCTTGAAAAAATATACAGTTCTAAAATTGGATAAATTTGGAGAAATAAATTTTATCATTTCACATGAGGAAACTGAGGGCTAAAGAATTTAGATAACTTGCCTAAGGTCACATAGCTTATCAATGGAAGAAAAGGGAATCAAAATAGATTGATGCCAAAGTGCCAATGCTGGTGGATATTTTTCTATTCTTCTTTCACCGTCCATCTTATGCATGTGAAATTCTTTCTGCTCAGGATTCATTGAAGCTATGTGATGCTGATGACTTAGGTATTATTGCAGTTTGGTTACTTAAGGTTTGTCCTGGAAGTAAAGATTTTGCCCACTTCCATCCCCACCACTCAGTCAGCTCCATAAACATGAGTGGAATATGTTGCTCAGCCAATTCTAACGTGTCTTTCTGTTCTCATTCTGAGAAGTCACAGTGAAGAAGAAGGTGTACACTTAGTGACAACAACAGCTATTTATTGTGATTGGATACATAATCGAATTGTACTTTTGTTCTAACTTTTAAAAAGCCTTTGTATCAGTTCCACCATAAAGACACACCACATGCATGTGTATGTTCATTGCAGTGCTACTCACATTAGCAAAGACATGGAATAAATCTAGATGTCCATCAACAGTGTACTGGATAAAGAAGATGTGGGACATAGACACCATGGAATACTCTGCAGCCATAAAAACAACAAAATCATGCACTTTGCAGCAACGTGGATACAGCTGGTGGCCATTATCCTAACTGAATTAACAGAGGAACAGAAATGCAAATACCACATGTTCTAACTTATAAGTGGGAGCTAAACATTGAGTACACGTGGACACAAAGAGGGGAACAATAGACACCAGAACCTACTTGGGGTGGAGGGTGGGAGAAGGATGAGGATCAAAAAACTACCTATCAGGTACTGTTACAGGTTAACTACCTGGGTGGCAAAAAATTTGTACACCAAACCCCAGCAACATACAATTTACTCATATAACAAACCTGCATATGTATCCTGTGAATCTAAAATAAAAGTTGGAAGGAAAAAATTAAAAAAAAAAAAAAGTCTTTTGTATCCATCTTCAATGAATGATACCCATGTGTCCAGAAGAGGGCGATATTTTACTACAAACTTCCAGTGAAGTCCTCAACCACTTTGAAAACAGTATACATTTAGAAAATGAGTATCATAAGGTACAGTTGGAGGAGTGCCATTTGTTCAAGTGCTTTGGGGGTAAATGTTTCTTCTAAATAATACGGGAAGAAGAGCAAAATTTCCTCCTTACCCACGTCATTCTTATATAGATTGTTCTTTCAATTGGAAATCAAATATTCTACTAAAATACAGTTAAAATGGAATATTCCAAAACTAGTCCATACTTCAATTATAAGTACTTATAATCCAGAGGAAAGAACATGGGCCCAGGTGTCAGGTGAACCTGAGTCTGAATGCTGTCTCCACTACTTGCTGGCTTTGGGACTTCAGACAAGTTACTTGCTTTCCAGAGGCCTCCATTCCCTTGCATATAAAATGTGGAGAGCAATACCTACATTATAGAGATGTATAAACATTAAATGTGTCAGGTTAAGAGTCCAATGCAGGCCAGGAGTGGTGGCTCACACCTGTAATTCCAGCATTTTGGGAGGCCAAGGAAGGTGGATCACCTGAGGTAAGGAATTTGAGACCAGCCTGGTCAACATGGCAAAATCCCGTCTCTACTAAAAATACAAAAATTAGCCAGGTGTGCTGGTGGGTGCCTGTAATCCCAGCTACTCGGGAGGCTGAGGCACAAGAATCACTTCAGGAGACGGAGGTTGCAGTAAGTAGAGAGAGAGTCCGCCACTGCACTCCAGCCTGGATGAGAGAACAAGACTGTCTCAAAAACAAACAAACAAACAAAAAAGAGCCCAAGGGAGAGACTCAATAGATGGCAATTTCTTGTTCAATAGAAATAGAATTGCCAGATAAAATACAGGACATCCAGTTACATTTGCATTTTAGATAAGGAACAAATAATGTTTTAGTAATACTTAGAACATACCTATGGCTATTTCATGATACATACTTAAAGGTATTTGTTCACCTGAAATCCAGTATTAATTCTGTGTCCTGTGTTTTTATTTGCTAAATTTAACAATGTTAAACAGAAAACTCTTTGGCACAGAGGGGAAAACTAAAATAAAATGGCTAGAGACTTTTAAAACTTAGAATTTATTAGTAAAGGGCTTGACATTTCTAGTAGCTAGGAAAATTAATATATTCAACATTCTAAATTTTGAATAAGCAGCCAATCTAAGCAAAGTTATTTAAAATTTTCTTTAAGTAGAGCCTCAGTCATTTCCATTCCTTATTGCATTAAACACAGTGCTTTGTACATAATACACATTCAATAAATTTTGTTGAGTAAAATATTTTAAAATATTGAGAAAATAAGGTCATACTTTAAGAAAACAAAAGCATAAAACAGGAGGTGAAACTGGCAGTGCAGTCTAATTTATGTGTTTCTACTTTCTCCCCTCCCCCTTGCCCCAATAAAAGAAGGTATGCCCCTCCTTTATTTTTTGTTTTTTGTTTTTTTTTTTTTGACGAAATTTCACTCTTGTTGCACAGGCTGGAGTGCAATGGCACGATCTTGGCTCACTGCAGCCTCCACCTCCCAGGTTCAAGCGATTATCCTGCCTCAGTCTCTCAAGTAGCTGGGATTACTTTAGTAGAGATGGGGTTTCACCATGTTGGCCAGACTGGACTCGAACTCCTGACCTCAGGTGATCTGCAGGCCTTGGGCTCCCAAAATGCTGGGATTACAGGCTTGAGCCACCTCCTTTCTTTCTCAGTAAGGAAAATGAGTTTAACCAAGTAAGAATAAGGTTGGGAATGAAAGAAGGGAAGAAGAAATAAAAGGAAGTGTTTTGCTGTTTTTTATTTCCTGTTCATTGGGTTGGAAGTGTGCCACAGAAGGAGGGCCACACCTTGGGGTCTCAGGAAGCGCAGTATCCATAGCTCAGGCCCCACCAGGTGACAACCTTAGGGGCTAAAGCAGGTGTTGTCCTGTGTGGCAGCCAGCAGTGAGCTCGCAGAACAACACAGCTGTCTGTACTGTGCTCATCCCTGCCTTCTGTGGGAAATCCTCACTAGGCTGAGCCCAGGACAGCACCAAGGGGAGGAAATAGCTGCAAGTCCTCTCACCTGGCTGGAGTTGGCTTTGGTCTGGACACTCATACCCCAGGTCCTGCTGGGTCAGCTCCCAACAAATGCAGTGTATCAGTTCCATTGACCTAGTCACGCCATGGAGGTCATTGTGACCGAACAACCAGAAAATGTAAATGATGACACTTCTTGTGGAAAAGAAATCACCTTTAAATGACAAACACACTTGCCATTGGTGTCAAAAGTAGCGATTTTGTACAATGATGTTCATCACATTTATAACAGCAGAATTTGGAAACTGCTTAATTTTTTAACATGAGAAAAACAATTGAATAACTAATGGTATATCATTATATGTATTTTATATATTATGTATCAATATAATATAACCAAATACGTTTTTTGGTGAATTTTTAAAGTAATGGGGCAACATTCATAGCAATGCTAATTATTTTTAAGGCAGATTATAAAATAAAATAAAGAGAACACTTTCAAATTTGTTAAAAGCAGGAAAACACCCAAAGTGAGAGAGATTCTAAAATAATAATAGAAATTATCTTTGACTTCATATGATTTTTCATTTTCTTCATCAAATGTTGTGTAATTTTCAAATTTCCTATACTGAACATTATTACTCTTATAGTCATGAAAATATATACAACATTATTAAAAGGTAGTAGAAGTTATTCGTGCTAATGATTTGTATCTCTTTCTTCTCATATAGCAGATAAGCCATGACTTTTGTGGTTAAATGTTGCAGGACCTTGGATGAGTATCTTAATTCTTACCCTCACTTACTGCATCCTTAAAATGGGAATAATTTAGGGGTTGAGAGGAGCTTCACGCAGTTGATGTGATGATTAAGCGAGGTGATATATGTAAAACTTTGTTTAGCCAGTGCTTCATGCAGAGGAAGCATTCAATAAACTGTAATTATCATTAAAGAGCAGAATATATGTGTGGTTACCTAATTCTAGCCCTCGCTTCCTCAAGATTTTTCCCCCATTCCTTCCCCTCTTCTTTGCTTCCTTGCTTCCTTCCTCCTTTGCTTTCTTCCTTTAGGTCAGAAATAATTGACATTGGCAATTTCATAAGATTTGACTTTGCTTCTTATTTCACCCCCCATCTCAAAATTTGGGGGCAAAGAAATGTAAAAGGAAGTGCTTTGCTGTTTTTTATTTCCTGTTCAGTGGGTTGGAAGTGTGCCACAGGAGGGCCTCACCTTGGGGTCTAAGGAAGTACAGTATCCATAGCTCAGGCCCCACCAGGTGACAATGATAGGTGCTAAGGTAGGTGCTACTGGGAAATGAATTCCAAAAGATAAAAAGACAAAGGAATTAAAACAGGAAAGCATGATACTCCAGAAGTGGGAGGAAAGGATAGTCAACTTGTCTATCAGAGACAGAGGTTCTCTGTATCTGAGTACCAAGGAAGGATGGGCCCACACACAGCCTTGGGTTCTGATGCATCACAGAGAAGCCCAAGGAATATCCCAAGTACCCAGAAGACCTGGGCAGAAGTGGATTGGGTTGTCCAACTCAACCCTCCACCACTGAGACCTGGAGGACAAGAGGAAAGAAAATGAATTTGAGCCACAGCATCAGGAATTTCTGTTAAATGCTTCATTTGAAACTCTTTAATAGTATTCTTGACAGACAGAAACTCTAGAGGGAAGGTAATCTCAGCACAATCCCTTCAGAATAAAACTGAAAATGAAGAGCCTCTTCATTTTGATGATGATCTATGGCAAGGCCACCTGAACACATTCTGGCCATGACTTAGTTTACCAAATGCACCTCATGCAGCCTGCTGCCCTGCCTGCTACCACAGCTCCTGCTCACATGGCCCAAAGAGCCAGCTACTATTTATCGTGTCTGCCAGGCCCCATCAAAGGAAACCCCGCAATAATTTTCTGAAAAACAGGGTTTAAAATGGCTCAAAATATAAACAAATGAACCATGAGGTGTTTTAAATCTAGAATGGGGTAAAACATTATTTTGTTTTTATACTAATAAGTATGTGCCAGGTACCAGACTCAGTTGTAATCCTTAAACAGCCTTATGGGTGAGGTGCAACAATTACTCCTATATTTTGCAGACAAATGGAAGCACCCCGGGGTAGTTTTGTTTTGTTTACTCCTTTGTCTTCAGTACCTGTGAAACTGGTTGACATTTAGTAGCTGCTCAGGAAGTATCTCTTGAATCAATGAATGAAGTTAAGTAATATAAATAAACCACACCCAGGTTTACGCATATATGCACGTACCCATATTTATGCAGGAATATGCAGACCACATCTAGGCTGGCCTAACTCCAAAGCTTGAGTTCTCAATCACTATCTCCAGTAACCTCTTTACCACTGACTATGTGAGTCTAGGAAGGAAGACAAGGCCTTGCTGGTGTAGGTACTTTCCTGAATGACACAGAGATAATATGTCCTTAAAAATAACTGGATGTGGAGTGCTTTCCCCAGGGTCAGTGTTTAGGCATCACTAATAATCCAGTTGTTTTCTGCATTAGGAATGTGTTTACATATCAGCTATGAAAGCTGAAGACTTCTTTATAATATGATTCTCCAGGCTTTCTGTTATACAGAATGATAAATTACAGGCTAGTACTCACCAAGTCTCTAGATACAGGCAAATGTATTTCTAGTATCACTTTAGCAATTGCTTGAGGGTTTTGAAAGTCTCTTGAAAACAGGCAGTTGAAGAAGTTTGCCCTAAGAAATTCTTAAGATTAGGGCTTGAGAAGTTAAATGCAATTTCTATACCTTTTAGGGGCTATCTATTCGAAGATGAACAGATTGAGCTTGCATTTCTCCGTATGATTAACATCAAGCGCCCTGTGTTGGTTGAAAAGGTTCATTAGCAGGAAAAGAACTTAAAAGGCAGGATGGACAACTTCAATTTAGATAATTGTTGGATGTGATGGAGTGCTCTGTAAATGGGTCTGCATGGGGCTGGGGCGGGGAGGAGCACCATCCACTAAGCACTGTAAAGGGCTCTCAGAACCCACAGGCAGCAAATGTTTGAGTGGAGGAAGCATGACATATGGGATCAGAGACTCTGAGTTTCAGTCCCAGCTCCATCACTTACTAGCTAGGTGACTTGAGGCAAAATCACTGTCTCTTTGAGGTTAGTACATCATCTGTAAAAGTGACAAGCATCATGCCTAACTTTCAGATTGTTCTGGGGATCCAGGGAGATAGTTGAGGTGCCTTGCAAATGCTCTGTACAAGAGTTGGAATGATTGTCATCATCATCATGGCAATGGTTATTACCAAATGAGGTTTAAGAGGTTTCAAACATGAGCAAGTACATCAATTCTGGGTTATTTTAGGATCTGAAATTAACGTAAGTTTGAATGCTTCTTTTAGAACAAGTTTACAAAATTATAAATTGCTGCCTTGAAAGGAGCTTCATTGGCTTCCCAGTAAATACTCCTCTGCCTCCACAAAAAGAGGTATAATCATGGTCAATAGCATGCACTCAGGGAGGCACCCTACCCAGGATTCAATCCTAGGTTAGCTGTGTGACCTTTGGCAAGTTACCAAACCTCTCTGTGCTTCTGTTTTTCATTCGGAAAAAGGTTATCATGAGGATTAAATAACTTAAAATATGTAGCAGGGCTGGCTCAGAGTAAGAAATATATATGTTTATCATCACCATTTAAAAAAAAAATCTCCTTTCAAGGATCTTTTCATCTGGAAGAATGAAATATAACAAGTGCAACCATGACTTAAGACAGAATGTGGTGAGTGCTATAAAGAAGTACAAGCCATGAGTTCTGGGAATCAAAAAAAAAAAAGAAGTCGCATTTACTTGGGAGGAACCAGGAAATGCTTTGCAAAGGATGAACAGGGAAGTTTTCAAAAAGCAGCTCATTCCAGGCAGAAAAAAAATAGCTCAAGCACAGGCTCAAAGGTGAGACTTGGTTTGGCATATCTGGGGACAACAAAAGTCTATATCTATGGACTTCGAAAGCAGGAGAGGAACCTGGAAAGGCAGATTGGGGCCATAGCGTGAAGGACTGTGGGTGCCTGTTTAAGGAGTTGGCAGGCAGCGGAGAGAGGACATTTGGCTTTCGAGCAGGACAAAGTCAGGATTAGCACATGTGGGCTGGAGGAAAATTAGCCCGGCAGCATCAACAGGAGGGACGGGTGGGTTCAGTGCCACCTACTCATCCTGCAGAAGGGGACAAAGATGACTGGAGTTCCTCCACATTAACAACCCGAACAATTTGGAACATGCCGCCAACAACATTAGGCAGGGCAATCATTTCTCTGAAGTCTGAAGAAAGAACTGTCGCTTTGTAGCTTTTCCTTTTTTTCCCCTATTCATATTGGTGTCAGAGTTTAATTTCCCATTTCATCTCATCAATATAAAATGTGGGGAGGGTATGCCTCTGAGAATGGAGCTGTTACCCATCCCAGTCCACTGCCTGGCACTGATGGGCTCTGAGCAAAGGGCTGACAAAGGCTTATCTGGCACGGCCTTATCTTTTCTCCCAATGGAAACTTCTTCCATCTTCTCTCATTTGGACTAATATTTTGCAAAACTCCTTTTGCTGACACATTTTGGAGTATATTTCTTTTGACAAATGAACTGCTTTTGTGCAGGCACCTTGCATTTTAGCTTTCTCCCCAGACAGGTGTGGCTGCTGCGTACAGCACACTGCACAACCTAAACAACTGTATGTGGCAGCCAGTGACCTAGTCAGGGCCTTATTGCAGAGGACAACATTTGGCATCTGCTCCAAGGCGTTCCTACTCCTCTGGGAAAGGCAGTTGCTATGTGTCCCCATGAGGATTCTGCCTCCTTGGTTCCAGTTGGTTCAGAAGTGGGTATCTGACTTCAGCCAAACCAATCAGCAGCATCCTTCCCTGGAACATTCAAAACTAAAACAATAGAGAGAATCAGCACCTCCTGGTTGGTAGAAACAACAGGATTTGAACGGTGGGAGCACACATAAGCCAGGTTCCCAGCACAGGGAAGAAGACAGTCTACGTAACAGAACAGGAAGCTCTGCCATGAGAAAAGTGAAATTCTGGTTCAATTTGAGTTCCTTTTCCCTGAGGACCATCTCCCACCTTGTTCTACTCTAGGTTAAGTATGATGCCCTTTTAGAAATTTCCTTCTTCTTTTGCCTAAACTATTTCAAGTTGGATTTCTATCCATTTTGAACAAAGAGACCTGACTCATATACTTATACTCTCACCCCTTGCTCATCAATCAAAGTGTACTCAACCTGTCTCCTTTCTTTTCAGTGTTCCAAGGGGTGAACAGAAAATTTTACTACTTCTAACATAGAGAATAATGTATTAACCCTTAATAATCACAGTAAGCACTTATATATTGCTTTTCCATTTTCAAAATGATTTTTGAATCAGTATTTCAGTTGATCCACATAAAGATGCAGAGGAAAGGAGAGCAGGTAGTGTCTTCCTCTATTTATGGAATAGAAAAGTTAGGTCCAGATAAATTAAGTGACTTGCCCAAGTTCCCCATTATTTTTTGCCAGAGCCTGAATTTCAAACCCTTTCTCTTGCTTCCAAATCCTGTGTACTTTTCCCAACACCTTCTTGCTTTAGGAAGTAACTCCAGGCTTAGACTTTTGGATATTGGTGAAGGCCAGTGAGGACAATGATGTGGTCAAAGGGACCTTCAGAGGATCCTCAGAACATTGGTGAAGCAGCTGTCTACTCTGCCTGCAAGGAAGGGGATACTCCTGTGGCTTATGTTCAGTGGGACCAAGGAAATAACACAGGGCCAGAACTAGGATGAGGCAAGTGAAGTGTGAAAGGCAAATGATTCAAGGAGATGCTTATTTTCAGGGTCGTACAATGGCCTGCCCTGGCCCCATAACGTCATTAAGGCCATTACTGCAAAATTCAGACTCTAGAAGTGTGTGAGATTCTTCCTGAAATAAACACACATCCTCTAGGCTGATTTAGTCATAGGAAGAATGTGGGATGGAAGAATCAGAAGACCAGAAACAGGCACTGGTGGTCATCTTTACCATGCCTAGCATCTAGACACCATTGCCCAACCTCTTTGCTCAGTGCCTGCCTGTATGATGGATTCACTTGACTAACCATGCTCTCAAAAAACATATTTTTTCACTCACTCCGACACACAAATGTCTTTAAAAGTAGACTCTGAAGTAAAAGAAAATTACAATCACATTCTGTTGGAAACTTAGTGAAAGCAAAAGAAATGCTTTAAAAAAATCAATATTTTTGACCCTAAAGTAGATCCTAGAGATAATCTATATCAACTTGGATTTCTGTCACTTCTGACCAAAGGGTCCCAATTACTATACCCATGCTCCTAGGCTGCTTTCATCAATCAAAACTTACTTGTCCTGTTTTCCTTCCTTTCAGTGTCTAAAGGTTTATCAGATCAGAAAATTGAAGCTGATAGAACTTAAGTGGCTTTCTCAAGGTCATCCAGCTGATTAATGAAAGGTCCTGGGTTAGAATTCAGGTCTACTGAGGCACAGTGCTCATTCCACTACACTGTGAGTCCTACACTGAGTCCTGGACTGAAACAGTTATTTCCCAGCTTTAATACCAATCATTTCATGTATGTATAGTACTTAGAAATTTTCTGAGTGCTTTGCATTTATTATTTCATTTCTAACTCACAGACATTTTGTGAGTAAATTATACCTGTGAGCAAGATAAGAAAATTGAGGCACAGAAAGGTCATATGACTTACCTGGGGAAACATACTGAGGCAAAGACATAGCGGTTGTCATCCTCCACCACTGTTTATGTTTTTTCCTACCTATGTGACAAGCCAAACATATCTATAATTATTCATTTGTTTAATATTTGTTCTCTTCTACCCTATATTAATTATTTATTACCATCTAATAAATTACCCCAAAACTGAGCAACTTGAAACAACAAGCACTTATTACCTCACAATTTCTGTGAGTCAGGAATCCAGCTGCCACTTAGCCAGGTGCCTCTGGCTGAAGGTCTCTCATGAGGTAATAGTTAGGTGTCAGCTGGGGCTGTGGGCTCATCTGAAGGCTCAACTGAAAGATGATTCACTTCTAAACTGTTGGCAAGATTCAGCTCCTCATGGGTTATTGGGCCAAAGGCCTCAATTCTTAACTGGTGACTGGCCAGAGATCTCCCTGTTACCACAAGGCTTCTCCGTAGGGCAGCTCACAACATGGCAGCTGGTCTCCCTCAGGGTGAACATGTGAGAAAGCAAAACAGGGAAGCCCAAAGCAGAAGCCACAGTACTTTGTGTAACCTAATCTTGGAAGTGACATGCCATTACTTTTGTTGTGTTCTATGTATTAGAAACAAGTCAAAAGGTCTAGCCCACAACCAAAAGGGAAGAATTGACAAGTGTGATATCAGGAGACAGAAATCATTAGAGCCATTTTAGAGACTGCCTGACACATGCTCCAAATGAAGATTACACCTTCAAGATGCCTAGGGTAAAATAGAGGTAAGTTTATGATTTTCAGTTTTAAGGAAAATGTTTTTTATATTAAGCATAAAGGATTATGCATCCAAAAATCATAGCTGGATGCTTTTTTGATATTTCGAAGCCATTGTGCAAAGTGGACACATATCCCAAAGGAATAGATCTGTGATTCTGCCATCCATCTCTCCCTCTCCTCAGAGCATGCTAATTTCATAGTTTGATTTTTTTTCCATCTAAAGTAAAAGTCTTGCCTTCCAGACAACACCAGTGAATGACACTGCCTGCATGTCAGAAATTGCAACTGACATTTCAATTTTGCTTAATTTTTTTTCTTTCTTTGATAGTATTATGGTGAAAATTTACATTTGAATAAAAAGCAAATAGTGCATGTCAGAGTAAGCATCAGGGAATGTCAAATTGTTTTTTTCCAATTACAACTCTATTTCAAATAGGGTAATGCAATTAAAGGATAATTACTAGAAGCACAAAGCCAAGGTTACGATCAGAAATGGTTACCCTTTCACTTTAAGTCCTGTCTTGCTAAATAAAATATTCCTGAGGGGCAAGATACTGTTTGAAAATAAAATACACTCATCCAGGACCACCAAAACACTTGGCAGTGTTGACCAAAACACATATTTGTGCATAAATACAAGTGTTTAAAAGAGATGAAAGGACACTAAAGGTAAGTTGCATTTTCCTTGGCTTTATTACTCTGATTAATAATGTGATAAATTAGCTGTAGGATGCAATATTAATTAACAGTATATTAGTTGCATTTTATTGCCAATAACATAACAAGCTCTGAAATAGTACTTAGACTAAACTGCTGACACGGGCTTTTCTGTAAACTGAGCTGTAGTTTGATTTCTCATTTGTCCAAGTGAAGCATCAGCAACTGAGTAAAACCAATTACCTCAAAGCCCACCAAGCCCTCGGCAGCAACTTAGTGCATCTAAGCTTTGCCCAAATGTTATTACTTTCAAATTAGAGCCTGGTCTGAAATGGGCCATCGAAGAATTTCTACTGCTGAAAATAATTCAATATGGCAGTCTTGTTGTGAAACACTTTTCAGGGCCAAATGGAAAGCAAGACTCCTTCCAATTTTGACACATTGCGAATCCATGGCTGTCCACTTCTGGAAGGCAAGCCTGACAGTACAGAAGTCAGCTATGAAAAGGGAGGCATTTTCCTGCCTCCTTAAGTAAAAACGTTGTAGGAAAATCTCCAGGTTGTAATGTTTATTTTTAAGATGAAGTCCTGGGATGGAGGTAGGGGACACTTTAGGAAAAAGGACACAAGATCAAGGATGAAAACAAATAAAGACACTTAACCTAATGGGAGTTATCTCACTTCACTATGTAATGAGAAACTACAGCACAAGAGTTCCTCAAGTAAAGAGAGATGTTGTTGAGTGAACACTTGGTCAAAGGGATTAAAAGAAGTAGGGCAGAAGAAATACCTGTTCATATTTAATCATTTGTCTCCCCCATAGACCTTCACTTACTATACTCTTTCTTTCTTTCTCTCTTGCTCTCTTTCTCTCTCTCCCTCTCTCTCTCTCTCTCTCACACACACACACACACACACACACACACACACACACACAGTCACTTTTGATCCCCTTGTCTTGTTTAATATCTTTCATGGAACTTATTACTATCCAAAATTAAATTTCAGACAGTTTATCCATTCATTTATTTCTCTGTTCCTGTATCCCCACCAAACTGTACACTCCATGAGGTCAGGAGGTGTGTCTGTGTGCTGCAGAATAGTGCCTGGCATGTAACAGGCACAAAATTAGTTTAATCAAAGAATGAACCCATTCACTGAACTTACATTTACCAAATGGCCAATGTCAAAGTGCAAAGGATTCAAAGGTAATGATAATCATAACTACCATTCACTGGAGCCCTCAATGAGCTAAAAGCTTTACATACAGTATTTTATTTGAATCACTCAACAACCCTTTGAAGCATGTGTTTCTATTTTCTTTTTCTTTCTTTCTTTCTTTCTTTCTTTCTTTCTTTCTTTCCTTTCTTTCTTTTTTTGCAAATGAGGACATAGAGGCTCACAGAGACTGACTTAATACCACCAAGCTAGAAAGAGGTAAAACTATAAATTAAACCAGTTTGTCTGCCTCTGATTCCAGGCATTGTCATATTCAAAGATTAATAAGAGACAAACATCCTCCCTGAGAACCTGAAAGTCTCATGCTTTGGATTTGAAGCATCATTGTCTTCGAGGGTCCTCCTAATCTTTTGTGGCTGGAGAAAGAATCTGGCAATAAATCCTGGAGAACTGGAGATGGGACATTTGCTATCTTGGGGCCTTCAGGAATGTCCTTGTTCATGGCAGGATCCAGTATGCCATGCTACTTTGCCTTTGGTGAGGTCAGATTCTGCTGTAGAGGTTTGCCAGGGCAGCATATATTCTCATATCCTTGGTTCCAGGTCCATATATGAGCCCAGCAGCTGTCAGGGATCCTATTTACTTTTAATAAATCTAACAAATGAATGATAAATAAGTAATGATTCTTCTGCCTCAGAAAATCCAGCAAGGGCAGGACCCAGCCAAGTGCATGGGAAGCTAAACTCTTTTCCAGCCTTCACAACCAAATTTTAAACAGGCAATACCAAACTCCAAAGTCAGTTCAGACTCACAAAGTTTCTATGTATTTTAGAGGTCACAAAACTACCCCTCTCTCTGGTCTCTTGGGATAAAAGAAAGTTCCTCAGCCTATTCATTCCATGAATTAAAAAAAAAAAAAAAAAAAAAAAAAAAAAAAAAAAAAAAAAGATCTCCTCGGTTACAATGCCATTCATATCCTTTGACCAGAAAGAGTTAGAGAAAAACTTCAGGATTGATCTGAGGGACACAGAGCTCAGGTTCCATTAAAGTGTATTAATGCCAAGGTCTGTGCAATTAGTGAAAAGTCAATTCCCATTACTAGTTAACACTATTGAATATCTGCTTTCTTTAATAAAAAGCCATGTCCAGTACAAAGAGAATAAATCAATAGGTTGGCTGCATTTAGATCTATTCTGCCTTCTTCTAAAGTGCACAGAGAAACTCCCTGTCAGAGCTCCACTGTCTGTCTGCCAAGCTCAGTCTGTAAACTGGCAGCTGGCCCTGCCTTCTTTGCCTGGAATCTTTCATTAGCACTTTCTCGCTTTAGCTCTTATTTCTCTCATCAGGAAAATTAAGTTTTATCCCATGCCTAAAAATCTTCTCTTTGAGCTTAATCTCGATCTGCCTCTGAATTGGACTGGTTCAGAAAAACCAGCTGCAAAGCCACTGTGGCCATACATCTAAACCTCAGCCTTCACCGAGTATCAGTTCTTCCTCATGCCACAAGAGTAGGGTACACAAAATTTCTAACAAGGGGCCAAAGAATTCCAAGAGGCTGAAAGACTTTTCCCCTCCAGAGATACCCTTTGCATTCTTTTACATCTGGTAATCTTCCTTGCTGCCAATTTTGGAGGTAGCTGGAATGTTCCAGATTCTTAATTGTGAAAAGCAAAAGAAGGATATACCTGTCCTGTGAAGTCTGCAAGCCCTCCCCATTCTCAGCACCACATGTAGAAGGACGCATTCACCTCCTGTCCATGGAGGCTGCCTTTCTGTAGCTAAGCCCATCTATTTATCTTCTTTGGTGTGGGCCACTAAAAGGAGAAAGCTGTTTAGACACTATCTTCATTATAATGCTTGGTTTATTAAAGACTAAAAGGATACTTTGAATCCCACTGTACATGTAAGTTACTCTTAAGTTGGAAAACTGTGTTTCTGTGAAAGCGCATTACTGTACCTTAAATTATTTCATTTACCAGAATGCTCAGTCTTTGATGGGAAAAGGAGGATTGATATAATTTTGCTTTAGTTCAGGTTTACTATGCAGAATTATTTGATATTCTTTTTTAATCCTTTGGTCCTTATTCCACACCCTCTCTCCCTTCCCAGAGTGTGTGTTTGGTGGGGTGGGTAGGTTTGGTGGTGATATTGGTTTGGGTCATTGTTTCGGTAGATGAATAGATTTGGAATTGCATTCTTTTCGGGACTCAGCAAATTGGTGTGGATCATTCTGGGTTTTTTAATTTGTTCAAGTCTACTATTTCTCCACTTAAGCAGGTAGAAATATCTAACGAAACAAGTGCTGCTAGAACCACATCTGTTTATTCCTGTTGCTGGGATTCTTTCGTGCCACTTTCCATGGCCCCATTTCTGGTCCAGAGGCCTGGTCTGTCATTAGAGAGAATCACAAACCCGCCCCTACACTGTGAAACCAATGAATGATCCCTAGTACTGTCACGGATGTTTCTTGAAGCCATTGGAGTCATCCACTGTGGTCGGATAACTCAGGGAGGGAATCTCCTGCACTGCTTCCCAGAGCAGCTGTGGGCTGACAGTAACAGGCAAACAGTGAAAATGCACACCATCCTAATACAAGGGTGGAAAGTGTCCAGTTGTGAAGAGGCATTTATGTTTACACAAACAGCCAGTTTTTCCTCACATTCAAAGTTACAGAGTTGGATGAGGCAGGCTCACTAAGTGAAAACGAAAAATTTAAGTCATCAGACAGGCTATCCGCAAGTGCTCCAATGGCATGGATGGTTCTGCCAAAGGGACTAACTGATGAACAAGTGACTGGGTGAGGAGACCACAGATCTTTGTTATCCCAAGCAAATGAAGGCTCCCAACTTGACCAGAGGCAGTGATTGAATTCCCATTTGGGGATCCCACAAAGAAATGGACTGACATTGTCAAGCAACCCAAGGTGAAGTACGATAAAAAAAAAATTGGGAAATGAATATGTGCAGTCCCAAGCAATCTGGCCATGTGACGTTGATGCAGGAAAATTGCCTTGGAAGAGGTTGGCAGTTGTCTTTGGTCCTTTAGCAAATCCTTCAGATAACTCTGAAATGAATATAAGGAGCAGAATTGGATTAAACAATTTTATATTTTACTTTCACAAAGTATAAAAAAGTTTTAAAATTTTGAAATTCACATAATCACCTCAAGTGTTGCAAACCTTATGAAGCACGGAGGAGCTAATCCGTCTCGTCTTTAAGACTGGTCTCAGGGATTTTTTCCACTCTGTAGGAGCTCCTGAGAACTGACTTTTGCAAAAGAGTCAATTTTCCAAGCCAGAGCTGGCAGAAGAGTTGCTCCATAAAATGAGAACAGAATGGAATGCACTCTCACCTTTGAGTTCAAGTGCATGTTGAGATTTTTATCTGAAATGAATTCTGATTAATATCACCTTGGACTAAAGGAGAAAAACATTCAAGCATGTGTTTATACTTGTTGACATGAATAAAAGATACACCTTAAATCTGAGTCATAATACTGGAATAAAAGATGATTATGAAATGCATACCACTGATCTAGCCTCACCAAGAAAGTCAACATTCAAATTCCCTAAGAGACAGAGAAATTTGTTTCAATAACTTGTCCAATCACTCTTTAGCCATAAGACCAAACTATGGCCCTTGCCCACACCACTTTGTTCTTTTGAGTTATTGTCTGTTTCTCACTCTAATGATTCACTTCCCAATCATATGTGAGGAGAAAAAGAAATGGACATACCTTCCAGCGATGCTTTAAGAGCTTCATTATTGGTACAGAGAGAGGACAGCAGATTGAATTCCATGTTCTGAGGAGAACATTGCATCCATGACAATGTCACACACATACGAGAGCATGAAGCACATCCAGGTAATCAGATGGTGATGCAGAGTCCTGCAATCAGCTCTCCTTATTGACCCTGAAGCCTTGCCTTCAGCCAAGTTAGACCTTTTAGTGGAAATAAGATGGAATTATTTCAAAATAAGATGGAAAGAATTTGGAAGTTGGCTGGGTAAGCCCTGTTGACATGGAAAAGCAGGTTTTTTCCATTTTTCTACTCTCAACTCTATACCCCCTAGATAGACACTCTTACATTTCCTACTTCACTTTCCACAATTTCTTATCAAAGATTATTTTAAAATGTACAAAACAATGATATCTAATGGCTTCCCCTGTCACTTAGAGTAAAAGCAAAATCTCTATAATCCCTCATCACCAGGCCACCAGCCAACCACTCACCCAGTGTCATAATTCCTTCTCCAGCCTCCTCCAGGCACACTGGTTTACCTGTGAGTCCTTGAACATTCTGGGCACATTTCTGTTTCAGGGCCGTTGCACTTGTTCTTCCCTCCATCTGGACTGCCCTTACTTCAGTGCCTACGTGGCAAAGTCAAGTCTTAATTGTCCCTCTTCAATAGAGACTTCCAGACCATCCTCTCTAAAATTTTAACCTCTCCCACCTGTCAAACAATTTCTATCCTCTTTCCTAACATATCATATAATTCAGTTTTCCAATATCATTTATTGCCTATCTCTCCACTCGAATGTATGCTCCAGTGGGACAGTATTTTATACACTGCTGTATCCTTCGTGCCTGGAACAATTCCTGCTATGTAGTAATGGCCCAATAAATACTAACTGAATGAGTGCATAAATAAATGAATGAGTATCAGTGATTCACCAAACCCACCTCTCCTTTATTCACACAAAAGCCAGGTCATTTCACAGGGCACTGGAAGGATTGCCACCATGATCTTAATTGCAAATAGTTACTAGCTGTTAGCAGACTCCAAGCATTGTATGAAACACCTTACATACACTATCTTATTTTATCTTCACAACCAACTCCTGAGCTGAGTGTAATCATCCCCAGTTTACAATGAATAAATGATAAGCCAGAGAGATCAAGTAGCCTGCCCACACTGGCTTACTAGTATGTGATGGAGCCAAAATGAAAGTTAAAGTTTGTCTAACACATGAGGTCTTAACCAGGGATGATTTTGCCCCCAAGGGTACATGTAGCAATGTCTGGAGACATTTTTTGTTGTCATAACTGAGGATTGCTACTGAATTCTAGTGGGTAGATAGTGGGGATACTGCTAAACATTCCTAGAATACATACGACAGCCTCCCATAACAAAGAATTATCCTGCCCAAAATGTCAATTGTGCTAAGGTTGAAAAACTCTGGTCTAACTCCATAAACTGTTTTTAGTCACATTGCAGTTTTGCTCGATTAGCTGCTAGTGGCAGTGCAAACTGCATCAACCCTTTTATAAAGCAATATGACAATATTTCTTGAGAGTGTTGCATGTTTTCATACCTTTTGACTCTGCAATCCTACTTCTGTAAATCTAGCCTAAGGAAATAATCTGAAATGTGGAAAATGCCCCCAAATATTTATCATGACATTATTTGTAATAGTAAAAAATTAGAAACCAGTTGATGTCTGGTAATAAAGGGATCATTAAGTAAATTCTGGAATATCCACTTGCTGGAACATTAAGCAGCCATTAAAATGATATTTATTAAGAGTTCATAATAACATGAGAAAATGCTTACATAGAAATGTTAAATTTTAAAAATTGTTTTCAAAAGTATGTAAGTAGTATGACCATTAAACAACTGGCAAAATTATGCATATAAAATAAGTGAAGCAGAAATACATTAAAATATTAATAGTATGGTAGCACTAAGGCTGGTTAATTTCTTTCTTTTATTTTCAGTGCAGTACTTCCAAAACAATAATATAATAATAATGTAAAAATATAGCAACAATGTATTCACTTTATACTGGCGAAAATATTATTTAAGAAATTGTTTTTTTTTTTTTTTTTCTCTTAAGAAAGGAAAAGAAAAGACTGGGCGTGGTGGAGTTCGAGGTTATGGTGCGCTATGATCACACCATTGCACTACAGCCTGGGCAACAGAGCAAAACCCCTGTCTCTGAAAAAAAGAATAGTAAATACAGCAACTGTGGTGGTGGATTTGCCTCTTCTATGGATTAATTAGCTGTTTATTTCATGTTTATTATTCCTCCTAAGTAACTGTCTTTGTTACAGGAAGTGAGAAATGCTTAGTTATGGATTAGTAGCTGAAACTAGCTCCATCTTTGCCAGTTTATAGCTATCAAAAACATGCTACTCACTCATCTTAAGTGTTTTCCTAATATTTGAAAGAGGTTTGGTTCTATTAGGGCAAAGAATCCTCACACTTATAACCAGGACTGCCATCAATGCAGTTGGGGTTTGGGACCCAGAGGGACACGTGAAAGGTGGGTGCCATGGTCAACCTCCTTCACATGGGCGTCCAAAACAGGAAGCCACGAGTCTAGGACTAAGAGTGTGGGCTCTGGACTCCAACAGGCCTTGGAGCGAATCACAGGTGCACCCCCACCACTGTGTCTTTGAGTGAGTTCTTAACCCCTTTGTATCCTCTCTGAACTCAAAGTCCGTGTTTAAAACCGCTGTGAAAGCTTTTAATGCTTGAAAGACTCCTTGCTCTTTGCACACTGTGACCTGGGACTGTTGACTTGCAGGAACCTGCCCCTACAACTAGCCTAGTCCTTGGTTCTCATCCTTCACCCACTTTCCAGATGCTTTTATCTCAACAAGAATTGAGGCTTAGCCCACAAAAGTTATGACACTAACTCTGAAAGCCTCATCCGAGATGCCCTATCCTTGGACTTGGTTTTAAACGAAACCTGCCTTCACCCTCTGGACTAATAGAGATAAGGTTGACCTTCTGGTCAGCTGTGGATTGCAGCCTAGAATGAGGAAGGAACACAAAAAGCAGCCGCAGAGACACCATCTTCACTCATTCAGACACTACTTGAGCAATGAAAGAACAGAGAACTCAGTTATTTAATTAACCCTCCGAGTCTCTGGAATGTAAACATTTTCTTTTGTAAAGCTCTGAGACCTCTCTTGTTTCCAACCGGCAGGGCTTTATTTCTGCCTCTCCTTCTGTTTTTCTGCTCTTGACCCTCCTGTAATACATTGTTGGATGACTTGTTTGCACAGAGGGACAGGCTTATTTCCCACCCCCCTCCCAAATTCTTGAGGTGTTAGAAATTTTCTCCCTTATCAATTTTCCACGGACTGGCCCTCTATTCCCTAATGGTGCTGGATTGGCACACACCGCAGACCCCGGCTCTCAAACAAAAGGAAAAGCAAGAAGATAGAGATGCACACAGCCAGCCTCCCTGTCTATTCCCAGTGTGTCCCACTGACAATGCTGTGTGGAAGGGAAATTGTTCTATCAGCGACTGTGTTAGATTCATGACCCCACCACAACCTTGAATTGGCCTTTAGTTGTCGCTGATGGGAACTGAAGAACAGCGCCTGTCGACATGATTGCTACTCTCCAATGAATCAGAACATACAGGGCGAGGAGCAGCACATTAAAGTAGCAACAGAAATATATCACTGTACTTTTATATAGATGTATTGCTTTTGCCCAGGCATATAAATGATTGGGCCAGCCACTTATTTTTTTTTTCAAGGACTATAAATTAAAAATAAGCTAAGGGTTTTAAAATTATGTTCTTTTTAAAAAACCAAGGTAGCTATTTTAAGGCAACAGTCAAATATTTAAAGATCATCTTATGTGGATATTTCAGCCACTGTCATTGGGAGGAAAATCAGCCCTTGCCACCTGCACTCCAGTTACTTAACACATGGGTACTGATTTATCATGGGTTGTCATTTGCTAATTGATCTTTTTTTAAAAAGTAAATGTTCCCCATGTTTACTTCTCTGCCTGCTTACTGAAGAAGGTATAGTTCACAAATTTAAGTTGTGATTTAAATAGACAGCAAACATATTTGCCAGCCTAGAACAAGATGCTGGAAGAGTCAAGGTGTTCAGAGAAAACTGAGAGCAGGGATCAATGATTCTGAAATTGGGAGGTGATAGGGCTCCATTGAGAACAGGCTGGAGCTGATGGAACCTTTCTCCATGAGCACACATGCATGCTTGCACTTCGCAGCAAAATTTTTCCTTTTGCTCCAAGGACTCAGAAATTCTCTGAAGCCCCTCCCTGGAGCCCCTGTTTTTGAGGTTATCTTGTAAAACTATAAATTTGTGACACACTAGGATGCAGTGATCAGCTGTGATATATGTCTCAAGTAACTGCTTACTAATAACAGGTCAAATATAGCTGTTTGCAAATGATTTGCTTTTAGAAGTATACACATCTGAGAAGATTAAAAGTTTACCAATAACAGCGTTACTCTCACTTAGTCACCATAACCAATAAGACCTATGTGGTCTAGCCCCTGCCTACCTCTCTGGTATTACCTCTCACCACTTTTCTCCTCACTCTACAAGCTTTAGTCACATGGCCTCCTTTCTGATTTTCAGCCCACTGAGTTATTTCCTGCCTTGGGGTATTTGCAGTGCTGGGCAATGTTCTAGGTACAGACTGAACAAGACCACAACATCTGTCTTTTGTGGATCTTATATTCTGTCAGGGAAACAGGCAATAGGCATATGATCAAATCCCTAAGTTTGATCATTTCAAGTGTTTTGAAGCAATTAAAATGGAGTGAGGAGGAGCTAGAGTGGGACTGATGCATGGCTAGGTAAGGCCTCTTTGGGAAGATTGTAGCTGAGATTTTAACTGAGATGGAGAAGTGAGAAATAGCTGCAAGTCAAAGGGAAATATTTGCGGGCAAATCCAGTAGCAAGTGCAAATACCCTGAGGCCAGAAAGAACTTGGTGGGTTGAAAGGTCAGCAAGTAGGTCATTTGACATCTGATATGCTCTCTCAGGGAGAAACTTAAATTATCCATGCTGCTGCCCAAATGATTGATATGCTGTGAGCAGTGATGGTGACTACAAATTAAGTGTTTTATTTCCCTGCAATAATTTTGACTTTTTGTCAAATACTTGATATGCAAATTGAAGTCATTTAAGACCTAATTAGAGATGGGGGCACCAGGAAGTCCAGAGAGGTTAGGTAGTTTACCCAATGTCACACAGCTTATCATTAAATTAGTTTAGTGGACAGACCAAAGGAAAGCCCTGGCCTCTGCATTTGCAGGGTGGTATCCTTGCAACACTCTGCCTCTCTATTATTTTCATGTAATTTAACAAAGGTCATTGTGTCTTGAAAACTAGTCTGGTGTCTGGTTCCATATGCTGTTATGGTCCAGAGACACACTATCATTACACAGTTTTCAGCTTTTATAAACTTTTATTAAATATCTAGCTCAAGATTCCCGATTTCTCCAGAGGTTCTTGAAGCCAGTGGTGAGCTAAATATCTCTCACCTCTAAAGAAAACTAAGCATCACTGTCTCCTCTGGGCTGAACACTGAGAACTGTGAGACTCTAATAAGTTCTGGGTCCTCACCTTCCTCTGGTGGGGCCTGTGGTTAGGACAGATAGACTCCCAGCTTTGGATGCCCATGTCAAGAAGGTTAACAATGGCCCCCTCATATCACCTTCCATGTGTCCCACTGGCTCCCAAACAACAAGTGAATTGACAACAGTCTTGATTTTGACTAAGTGGGGGAAGTATTTGATCTGATGGAACCAATGTTTCTAAAATATTAGAAAAAAATTGGAGATGAGTGAGTGAAAGATTTTCAGTAGCTATAAATTGGCAAAGACTGAGCTAATTCCAGCCACTACTACATAACTAATCAACACTGTACTAGAACTGAACACTGTTGTTAAAAAATTCCAAGAAAGAGTGTGGCCCGGATTGATATTAAAATACCCTTTTAGTTAAAAGTTCAGAAAATGAACTCAGCTACTTCTGCACTACCTCTGATAAAATCTAAGTTCACAGTCATCTCTTTTGACATCTGAAATCTGTCTTCTCTCCAGCTAGTCTCTCTCTCTTTTCTTATACTGCTGGTGAGAATATAAATTAGTCATTCCTTCAGAAGCATGATTTGGCTAGTGGGTGTCAAGAAACTACAAACTGTGTAGTCATTGACTAAACAATTATATTTTTGAGATTTGATCATAAGGAAACAGAGATACTTGTAAGATTTATATTGCAATATTTATAAGACAAGATAGTCACAGCAGCATTGTATATGATAGTGAAATATTGCAAATTATCAAAAAGAGATTGGAATCTCCCAAAATGTGTTCTGCAGAAACAAATTTCATAAGATGCCCCAGACACACACACACACACACACAAAGGATTGTTTGATCAAACAAATTTAGGTCATACGTACTATATCTATATTTTGAGAAATTACAAAGCATATTAGCAAGAATCTTCTCAGAATTCTTGCAAAAAAAGAAATCTATTATTTAACTTCATTTAACTCAGTGCTTCTCAAATTCCTTTGGTCACTGGACCCCTTTATTACATAATGCTTCTTAATATACTACAGAAAAGAGGCTCTGCAAAATATACTTCAGGAAATACTGAGTTAAATAAATGTACATATCTGCTTTCAGCTTTTGTGTCGGAGGAGGCCAAGGTGCAACTTTCTTTAGTCATCCTGAATCCAGGTTCATCTGACACTAGCGACCTCCACCATGCCACCAAAGTTCGACCCCAGCAAGATTAAAGTCATATACCTGAGGTGCACCAGGGGTAAAGTTGGTGCCACATCTGGGCTGACCCCCAAGATTGGCCACCCCAGGTCTGTGTCCAAAAAAACTTGGTAATGACATTGCCAAGGCAATCGGTGACTGGAAGGGTCTGAGGATTACAGTGAAACTGACCATTCAGTACAGACAGACCCAGAATTAGGTGGCACCTTCTGCCACTGCCATGATCATAAAAGTCCTCAAGGAACCACCAAGAGATAGAAAAAAACAGGAAAACATTAAACACAGTGGAAATATCACTTTTGATGAGATTGTCAACATTGCTCGACAGATGCGGCACTGATCTTTAGCCAGATAACTCTCTGGAATCATTAAAGAGGTCTTGGGGACTGTTGAGTCTGTGGGCTGTGATATTGATGGCCGCCACCCTCATGACATCATAGATGATGTCAACAGTGGTGTGGTGGAATGCCAAGCTGGTTAAGAAGCACACAAAAAAAATATTTCAATAAAGGATCATTTCACAATTAAAATAAATAAATAAATAAATAAATAAATAAATTTACATATCTGTATATGGAATGCTTTGCTGCTGCTTAAAACAATATTAAAGAATATTGATTCCATGGCATAAGTGCTGGTGATAATAAGTGGGGAAAAAAGCAGGTTACATAAGAATGAATATTTTGCTAGCATAATTTTGGAAACAAATGAATGTATGTGTGTTATTATGCCAAAATAAGAACAGATTTGATCTTGTGGAGATGGAATTATTGATGTTTTTTAACAAAAAAATTGTGCTGCTAAATTTACTCAATTGGCTATAATTAATAAGCATTACTTTTATAAGGAAAATGCTGTATATTTTAACTTTTTATCTTAAAATAATTTTAGAGTTGCAGAAAGGGTACACAAAACAGTAGTTTTCATATGCCTTTTCCTCAGGTTCCCCTTGTATTAACATCTTGCAAAACCACAGTACAATAATCGATAGCAAGTAATTAGCATTTTATATAGTTTGACTGTGTCCCCAACCAAATCTCATATTGAATTGTAGTTCCCATAATCCACACATGTTGTGGGAGGGAGCCAGTGGGAAGTGACTGGATTATGGGGGCAGTTTCCCCCATGCTGTTCTCATGATAGTGAGTGAGTTCCATTAAATCTGATGGTTTTATAAGTGTCTGGCATTTCTCTTGCTTGTACTTCTGCTTCCTGCTGCCTTGTTAAGAAGATCCCTTTCTTCCCCTTTGCCTTCCACCATGATTGTAAGTTTCCTGAGGCCTCCCCAGTCATGCTGAACTGTGAGTTAATTAAACCTCTTTCCTTTATAAACTGCCCAGTCTTGGGTATTTCCTTATAGCAATGTGAGAATGGACTAATACATTATTGATGGGATATTCATTTGAATTTCACCAGTTTTCCCACTAACGTCTTTTTTTCTGGTTCAAGATCCAGTCCAATGTTCCACATTGTATGTAGTCACGTCTCCCAAGTCTCCTACAATCTGTGGCAGTTTCTGTTTTTCGTTTTCTTTAATGGCCTAGACACTTTTAAAGAGTTCTGGCTAGTTATTTCTAGAATGTGCCTCAATTTGAATTTGTCTGATATGTTCTCAGGTTACATTCATGCATTTTTGACATTTTGGGGAAAATGTCGCAGAAGTCATGGTGTGTTCTTCTAGGTGCATCATATCTGGATTACATGATGTCAATATATTTTATTACTGGCCTTATTAACTTTGATCACTTAATAAATGTCCCATGGGAAGATATTTTGCAGCTATTCCTGTTTCTCATCACACTTTTTGTAACCTACTAATTTTGGTATCCGTTAATAATTCTTGTCTACCAAAGTTATCACTGTTCTATTTGCCTAATGGTGATTTTCTGTTTTCATCATTCTTTCCACATTGATCGATTGGAAATCTACTGTAAGGAATATTTATTTATTCAAATATTTTATAGGTGTGAACTAATGATTGTTTATTTTATTCATGAGTTTTTTTTTTTTTTTCCTTAAACCATCCCAGATTTGGCCATCAAAACCCCTTCAAGTTCATTCCTGCTTCCTTGTAACATGTCCCCATCCTTTTTATGAGCACTTCTTTCATTTCTGGCACACAAGATATTACAAGTCATCTTGTACTTTCCCTTTCTCAACCCTCTAATCAAATATTTATCCAAGGAGTTCTGGTTCCTTTTATTGGAAAAACCAATATCTAGGCACTAAGTGTGCTCTTTGCTACTAGGGTATCATTGTTCTAGGCCGTCTCAGTAGACAGAGCTAGAAAATAGACAATGTGTACTCACACACATTCACAGGGAAGCATCTTTATCTTTTTATATATTTTATCTCTTTATTTTATATCTATTTTTATGGATATTTTATACTATCCATCTATCTTTTATCTATCTATCTGTCAGGGTTTTGCAGAGAAACAATCAATAGGAAATATGTATCTATATAGAATCAGCAGCAAAGATATATCTATATATAGAATCAGAAGGGATTATATATCTATTATAGATATAAATAATATATAGATATAATAATATATACATTTTATATATATAATATATATATCTACATATATCTTATAGATATCTATCTATCTAGGTATCTGATAGAATGTATGTTTATATATATAACATTTTAACATATATCTATCTAATAATATTATTTATATAGTATTAACATGTATCTATAGATATCCAGATAGATATATGTTTATATATAGGTATTATATAGACGATTATATTATATATAGGAGTATATATAGATTTAGGATCATTTAGATAATATATAGATGATATTATCTATATATAGATATATAATTTAGATAATATATCATAGAATCAGTAGGAATTGATATACTATATATGGATATAAACAACTATATAGATGTAGATAATAATACATTTTATAATATATATCCTACCTATACCTATCTATCATTTTATAATATATATCTACATATTATCTATATAATTAAATCAACTAGATATATAGATATAGTAGATAAGACTATATACTATTTAATAATACTCATATATACACTAATAATAATATAATAATATATACATAACACTAATATAATATGTAGATATAGATATCTATATATAATAGGTATCTATCTATATAGGTATCTATATAGATAAATATATATATAGGTATCTATATCTATATAGATTTAGATAATTGTGTGAGCCAATTCCTTATAACAAATATATATATATATATAATACAATAAAACTCTCTCTATATCTATGCATATATAGAGAGATTTACTATATGGAATCGGCTCACACAATTATGGAGACTAAGAAGTTCTACAACCTGTTGTCTGTGGGAAAACCAGAGGTGTAGTTCTAATCTGAGTCCCAAAGCCTAACAGCCAGAAGAACCAATGATACAAGTCCAAGTGCAGGAGAATACTGATGTCCTGGTCAGGCAAAGAGAGCTAATTCTCCCTTCTGCTACCATTTGGTCTATTCAAGCCTCCAAAAGATTGAATGAGGCCCACCTACACTGGGGAGTGCAATCTGTGTTACTTAGTGCACCAATTCAAATGTAATGTCATCCAGAAACATTTACAAATGTATAATAAATAAATTTTAATCAAATATCTGGGCACCCTGTGGCCCTGTCAAGCTGACACATAAAATTAACCATTATTCTATTTATCTATCTGTCTGTCTGTCTATCTATCTATCTATCTATCTATCTATCTATCTATCTGTCTGTCTAATCTGTCTACCCGGTCTATATAAACCATGATTTTATGCTGATTCCTCTAATTTCAATTAAACTACAGTGTTCTTTCTAGCCCTCTCCATTGTCTTACTTGTTACCCTTTCTCTGATAGTGAGGGACCTGGTATTCATTATCCACAATATATTTGCTTATTTGTTCAATCCTGGAACACACATGAAGAGTTTCAGGATTGCTAGCCTTTATCTCTGTGGGGGGGAAAAAAACACTTAATTAGCCAACTTGAATACAATATTTGTGTAGAATTCATTTCATTTTTAGCCTCATAATATACAGTCAAAACATGATTTGACAAAGTTACTTAGGTTAGTTCTTTTCTTCTCCTCTCCTTTGGCATAGTTGTATTATTAATTTATTAATTTGTCATATATTGGAATCACGTTTATTATTTGTATTTCATTGGGAATCTCCTCACATCTTGGTTGATTTTAAATTTTTAAATTTGTTCTGGAGATATGCTAAATATACTAAGAATCAGAACTAGACATTAAAAATGATATACTCAGAGAAGAGTCATTTTCCATCATCCTTGCTACCCCATACCCAGTGCCCCATTCTTTCCACCCTGTTCCCATCGACCCTTTCAGTAACTATTGCCAGTAGTGTCTAGTTTATCCTTCCTGTATTTCTTTTTCACAACCTAGCAGATCCCAATATATTTTCTGATATCTCTGTCTTTCTTTAAAAACATGAAAGTTAGCATGCTATAAATATACTTTATGCTTTTTTTTAATGTAACAGGATATATAAAAATTACTCTGTTTTTTTACAGTTACATGGTACTCTACTGAGTGAATGAGCCATAGTTTATTCAACCAAACCACTCTCCTATCTGAGCATTTTTCTTCCTAATATTTTGCAATTACAACCAATGCTAAAATGAATAACCTTTCATTTATGTATTTACATATTACTGAACATATATTTTCAGTGTAGATTCCTAGAACTGGAATTCCTGGGTCAAAAGTAAGTGTGTATATAGTTTTGACAAGCATTGCCAAATTATCACCAAGAACGGTTGTGCCAGTTTGCATCCTCATCAGCAACGCAGGAGAATGCTTGTTTCTCTACAGTCTTGCCAACAGAATATGTTGTCTGCTTGTTAATTTTCACCGATCTAATAGGTGAGAAAAGGTATGTAAGTTAAGTATTGGTTTAATTTGCATTTATATAACAATGATTGGTGGTCTGAACTTTTTTTGTATATCTAAGGGCCATTTTCTATATTTTTGTGTGAACGATCTCTTCATGTCTTTTTTTTTTTTTCATTTTCTTAGCATGCTTTTTGTCCTTTATCCCTCAATTTTCAAGAGTTCTTTATGTAATAAGTAGATCAATTTTTGTCTGTGTTATATGTCGCAAATATTTCATCCCTAGTTTTGGTTATCTTTTGGTCTTTTTAATATGGTGTTTTTTGTCCTGCAAACTTTTCTTTATTTTATGTGATCAAATTGACTAAACTTTTATTTTGCTTATAAATTTAATGCATATTTTTAAACATGTGCCTGTCCCATCCCTGAAAGTCTTAGGCATTACTGCAGCACAAAAGAGAGGAAGAGCTTACTTTAGGAGATTTTAAACCAGAGAGAGTAGGGAAGTGGAAAACCCTAGCACTCTGAAGTCAGGTGGATTCCATTCCCACCTAGTTTCAGTGTCTTCTTTTGAGCTGTGGGACCTCTGGAAAAGTATTTAACCTCCCGGAGCCTGGTTTTTCTCATCTGTAAAATGAGATAAAACCTACCTTGCACTGCTATGAGGATTTGAAGTGCTTGTTTCAATACATGGCACTAAGGAGACATGTTATTATTATTATTATATTCATAATATATCAAATGCCAAGTGATAATTTAATGAAAACCTCGATAGGTGTCTGATTTTTTTTCTCAACATTATCTCATCAAGGCACCATCACTTCCATAAGAACAAAGAGTCTGAGAGATTTTCACCCATTCACCTGTGTGTTAACCACAATTGTTCTTTTTGCCCTCTGAAATACTTTGTCTTTTGAAATACTATCGTGTCTCTGTTCTATAATGAATTCAGAGAAAAGTTATGAGGATAAAGGAGTTAACATCCATAATGCACGCTGAGTTGGCAGATAAGAGCATCAAAATGAGTTCCAGAAAGAATTCTAATTAACTCAATTTATTATCACCTTATCTCTCCAAAGCCCCTTCTTGCCCCTAGCCTCAAGTTGAAAGTTTTGTGGTCATTCCCCAAAGGACACATACTCCTTCGAACCAGGAATCAGTTGGCACTGGTTATTGTCAGTACCCCAAAGGTACTCACTAGAATTCCTGTTGCCAAATGTGTTCTTCCCTTAACAGGCAATTCCTTTTTAGTTTCCCTATGAAACTAAACAGAAGCCCATAGGGAAGTCTGATGTCACCTTTGATTTCAATACCATTCGAAGCAAACACAACCAAGACTATTTCCTTAATCTTTTGGCAGCTACTTCTTCTAAATTATCTGAACATGATGAAGTTCCCATCTACCAATAAGTTAATCAGGTGGGTGTGTACCTTGATAGAGTACAGATGTCTTGCAGGACAGAAAGAATATCTAAGGGTCCATGGATCGGAATAGATTTTTTTTATAGTTAACTGATGTTTGTTTTTCTCATTGCTTTATCCCCAATGGAGTGATTTGGAAATAGTTGTTTTTCTACCTTTTGCAATTCCTCAGAGCTTCAGGGCACAAGCAACGGATGGGGAGGAAAAAGACAGGAAGGGAAAAAGGGAAACAGCTAATTTGGATTGCAATTCTACTATAATCTATGCACTACACTAGCTACTTAGAGAATGTATTATTATTATTATTGTTATAGACATAGTTTTCCTCTGTCACACAGGCTGGAGTGCAGTGGCATGATCATAGTTCAGGGTAATCTTGAACTCCTGGGCTCCAGTGATCCTCCCACCTCAGCCTCCCGATGAGCTGGGACTACAGGTACATGCACTAACATGCCTGGCTAATTTTTAAATTTTTTGTAGAGATGGGGATCTCTCTATTTCGCCAGCGTGGTCCCAAACTCCTGGCCTCAAGCGATCCTCCTGCCTTAGTCTCCCAAAGTGTTGAGATTACAGGCCGGAACCCCAGAGATGTATTATTTTAGTGGCTCTCAGTCAAAGGGATGCCACCCCCAAATGGCATTTTGAAAATTTGTGGAACCACTTTTTTGTTGTCATAAAAATTGAAGAGTACTGCTGCCATTTATGAGGTGGTATGTTATATAATAAAAATAAATATTTTGTTTTTTGTCCCCTGTTTCTGGCACAGGGCTTCTAAAACTCTTAATCTCCCGAATGATAATTATCTTTTGTATGCTAATGAGATGTTTCTTGGCGTGAAGGGCCAGGGCTAGATAGCTTCAGGATAGAAGCTGGTCACCACAAAGACCAAGCCATGATTAGAGGGTTGGAACTTTCAGCTTACTCCCACCCCTCTGCACCAGCCCTCTCTAACCTCTGGAAAGAGAGAGAAGCTAAGAGATTTCAGTTCAACCACCAATAGTCAGTGATTTAATCAATCATGCCTCTGTTATAAAACCTCCAAGAAAGTCTCTAAACAACAGGGTTTGGAGAGCTTCCTGGTTGGTGGACACATCAATGTGCCAGGAGGGAGGTGTGCCAGGCCAGAGAGGGCATGAAAGCTCTGCCCCTCCCTTTCTCCCACTGCAAACTTTGCCCTACACATCTCTTCCATTTGGCTGTTTCTGAATGTATCCTTTATAACAAACTTGTAATAGTAAGTATAGTACTTTCCTGACTTCTACGAGTTGTTATAGTGAATTTTGAAGGGTGGCAACTCCTGTATTTGTAGTTGGTTGAATAGACGTCTGGGTAGCTTGGGCACCCCATTTGCAGCTGGCATCTGAAGTGGAACAGTTTTGTGGGACTAAGTCCTTAACCTGTGGTACCTGCACTAATCCCAGATACTGTCAGAATTGAATTGAATTGTTGGACACTTAGTTGGTGTTAGAAAAAACTATACAAGTGGGAACCAAAAATGCATTATGCTCTATAACCTGCAATGCCTGAAACAGTTGTGCATGAGGAAGAATTATCCTTCATGCTACCTGAATTTCAAAGGGCCCATTGGAACAGCTTTGGAGGTAAAAACTTGTTTGCAACTATCTAGGCCTAGAACCTGCCTTCATTTTACTTACGAAGTATTTTTTGCCTAGTTTTTACATTCATGGTTTTTACATACATATAACTTTCCAGGAATGCAATATGATGTAAGCTGAAGAGACCACACTTTATTTTGTGCTCTGTGATACTTGAGTATTAATAGTATACACCCATACTGGTCTCCATTTGTACCTGTCATATATATGGTGAAAAATGTAGGTGCAAAATCACATCACTTAGTTATATTATCTAGTGTAGTTGTACCTCAGCATTTAAAATTTATTTCGTTATAAATTTCTTTTATATCTTTATGTCACACGTGGGCACTATATAGATTTTTTATTATGTGTGTATGTAGGTTCCATAATTTATGAATTTTCTCTCAAGATAGCAAAGGAGGTATTTGCAAAAACAATTGCAATAAAATTATTATAGCATTTGTTCCAAAAGGGTTGAGACTCACTGCATTCTTTTATCAACTGAACACAACAATTTTGAGAAGATCTCTTATTAACCCCATCTTGTAGGTGCAGGAACTCTAGCTCAAATGGTTAACTCTCTTGCCCAAAGCCACACAGCCAGTAAGTGGCAAAGCCAGGAGTCAAACTGTTTCTGTTTCCAAAGCCCTGAACTTGGTGAAAATAAGAGGACAAAAGACAGAGGGGTGAATTAAGGCATAAGGATAGAGGAAGAAAGGGGAGAAAGGGAAAATAGAGGAACAGTATGAGAAAAAAGATACAAATCAATTTTTGTTTCAATTGTTAAACTCTATAGAGTACTTTAAATATATGTAAAAAGTTCTCATTAATAATGTTGTATGATGTCGGCTATGTACAGGGTATATTAAAATGTTGAGGATACAAAATAATTTTTTAAGAATATGACATAATCCTATCCCTGAGACATTTGAAGCTGAGTGGGGATGGTAAAATGCATTCTTTTTAAAATAAATAAATGAATAAACAATATGACCCAAGATACATTAAGTGCAAAAGGAGAGAGGTAACATCATCTATTCATCTAAATGTATCTAGTTTCTAGATGGCCTTTCCCTTCTCATGCCATAGACAAGAAACAGGAAGCTAAATGGTTATGTGCTCAATGGAAATGTTATGTGACTAGCACACACATTTTTCCCTCCTAAGTAATATTGATTCTTGAAACCATGGTTGATTCTGGCTTTATAAGATACAATTTAACACCAGCTTTACATTCCATAGTCAAAGCCTTGAGGATGCAAGGACTTTTACTAGAAGAAGATACAACAGCCCCAAAAGTGTGGATCAGTCAATTTGCCACTAAATGCATATCATGCTTTCTGCCATGTCCAAATGTCGCGGCTATCACAGGGCACGTGACTAGTTCGCTTCCTGATCCTGTGCAAAGCTATTGGTTTTATCACTCCTGACCAGCCCCCAGGACTTATTGTAAGGGGAACTGGAGTCTCTTTGTCCAAGTGGGTTGTTTTTTGTTTCAAGGACTCACAGGCAGAGGCAGATTTCTGTGAAGTCAATGAAGCTTAAGATTAAGGACCTCTTATTTACACAGGTCCCTCCTAAGACCTAGGGAGAGGGCCAACAATAAGTTCACATGGTCACCCATTTGAATAGCATTTCAAAAGTAAGATATTGTCACTACAACTGGTTAAGGCTGTTGTCTCTTTCCACTTGGGTTCCCCCTCCCTCACATGTCCTTTTGTTTCAGGGGGCAATGGAGCAGCCATGGGTATTTTCATCTCCAGCCAGGGAGAACTTGAGATGAAGATACATATAGTTTGAGTGTAGTTTGAGTGTAGTAGGATATATTTTTGTGGTTTGCATTCACTTCTGTACACAGTTAAGTAGGTTTAGCTATCCTGGGGTAAAAATGTCTTCCAGGAGTGTTTCTTTCCTTGACTGTGCTGGCTCACCCATCGTCAACTGTGTCATGAAGATACAAGACCAGAAACTGTGTGCACTACCAGTGTCATATAGTACCTGACATCAGATGTTTGTGACTAGTGTAGAGAAGCAAGGTGTGAAATGTTTAGAGCCAGAAGTTGGTCTATGGAAAATTCTTCCAAATCTTAGAGCTCATATATAAAAGAAACATGTAGAGGCTTGCCCGAATTTGACAACAATCCTAAAAATTTATTGATATTACCCCTCACTGATGTAGCTAAAAAACCTTTTCTAACCTACCAAAAGTAAAAAAACAAATTCTGATGATAAAGACAAGATTGAATTATCTTCTTATTTTTGCTTTAGAAATTAATACTACAAAATGATTGTTAAATAAGAGTTGATTCAAAAATGTAGGAAATAAACATAATAAAGAGATTTGTTGGGCAATTAATAATATTATCATGTTATTTTCTGACTTTTGTGATGTCTGGATTATTGTTAGCTTTTAAAATCTATACTTTATTATGTTTTCTATTTAAAATAAATTACTTTTGCACCTAACTTTGTAAGTACTTTTATATTAGTTTTCTTAAAGAGAACCTCTCAAATTGTATAAATGTCGGCTCTCATAAAACTTGAATTCATCCCTGTTCATGAGGCCTGGCTTAGCTATTTTCAAAGTGCTGTTAGGCAAAGATGGTTAGATTTGTTTTATACAGTAGCAGAAGGCTAGAACTTTAATGATGGGAGTTATAGGAGGACAGATTTCAGGTCACTTTAAAATATATTTTATATTCAGAGACTTCCGAAGGTGCGGAGGGAAGCTATAAGAAGCAATGAGCTCCATGACAGTGGAGCTACTTAAGGAGAGGCTGCACAGTCATTACACATGGCCATCGTCTCCTAGGCTCAAGCTTAGAAGACTGAGTGTTAATGAGCTTTCAGAGATAACACGCTGCAGAATCTCTGCTTCTACCTGTCTGTCGTACTCTCCTGCTCTTCCTTATGTCTCCAATTTTGTTCTCACAGTAGAATCTTGGGGAGGGTGCTGAGAGAGATGGGAATAATGAGAGCAGAAAACAAGAAACAACAATCTTTTTAGGAAGAGGAACTGAGGGCTCAGAAGTGAGATTAATAGCATCGCATGTTCAGCAGTTGAGAGGGTATCCACAGCAGACAGCTTCCAGAAACACCTCTGCAAGCTTCTCAAAGACCTAATCACGTCCTGAGGGAAAGGCTAAGCGACTCACTAACGGTGGAGGCAGTTGCTTTGACATTAACCTTTTCAAAGGGTCACTTCCACACCGTGAGCCCAACATGCCACCCAGAAAATGTAACTGAACATCAGTTTTGCTTTTCCTCTTGCTTAACTGTTTTAAATGTCCTTGAACTGCATTTCTCCATCAGGCTTAATTTTATGGATTGTGGATTACATTTACTGCTCAGCACTTCTTGCTCAACCCTGGACAATCCCAGACCTACTGAGTTGTTAACTCACATGGTCAGCATTAATGTCTGAGACTAGTTATAGCAAATGACTGTAGCATAGCGCGATTAACACCTGGCCTTACAGCGTCCCAATGAAATCAGCACTTTGGTTCTTCTTGCGCACCCAGAAAAAAACCCAGGAGTAATGTGAGAGTAATGACTTGTGTTAACTGTGCTTGTCTTCCAAAGAGTTCAAATTTCTATCCCAGTCTTACTACCTCCCTTGTCTTGGAAATTGTATTTGAAAGCCATAGAATGGCTAGTTTCCCCATCTTACAGGCATGTTGTAGAATTCCATAGAAAGATTGTAACTTCTTCAAAATCACACAGAAAGTCATTATGTTATCCTGCTTCTTGTTTTGTCTTGTTATGTTTTTTTTTTCACTAGCCCAAGTCACTTGGCTATAATAATTCCAAAAAGTGGTTGTAGAAAATACAAATGGTTTTTGAATCATAAGAATCGTAAAGCTGAAAAGGACCCTAAGCGATATTTATTGTTTGCACCTTTATGTTTCAAACATCCTCTCAGATAAAGTTGACTACAACTTGCTACATGTATGACCACCTTCAAGCTACCTTATCTACTAATGGAAATGAAAAACCCCCTCATGTCAGATGAATGAATCCAAGAAAGTAAAGTATGGTGAGTACAGCTAGTGCCTGAAACTCACTAAAGTCATTACTAAAATATTCCCAGTTTGGTATTAATAACTTTACCAACTTTTCTGTTTTTTTTTTTTTATTTTTTCAACCCCATTTGGTATAGATTGTTGTACTGTGAAAGTCTGTCATGTGCTAGGATGCTCAGGTTAAGAATGTCAGCAGTTCTATTTAGGAGGAGGGGTAGCTGCAGCTGCTGAGGGTGGGGGGAAAATTCTGAATGTCCTCTCTTGATTCACTCAACCATCCCTCCCATTGCTCCCGTGAAGGGGAGGTTGACAAATTCCTGATATCAAAACTAGCTGTCAGAACAACATAGGGTAATAGCTGTCCTTGTCAAATGTACCAATTAATTCACCTGCTGGGATAATTGATAGACTCCACAATCTGGCTGAGGAATGAAAGTTGAAGGCATTACTAAGTCCATTTCACCTCTGAACAGGTCTTGCAGTAGAACTGGGGCTGTCAGAGTTAGACAATATCAATAAACCTTTACCAAAACTGAAGCTTGATTTTTAAAAGTATGTGTGTAGACAAGGGATGGGAGTTTCTTCAATCAAGTGTATCAGTTACTATGAGATCAGTTCCCAAGAATATTACCAGAAAATGCTCAGAGGAAAGCACGGCAAATAAACATTCTACTTGTTTATTCCGAAGTTTGTCTGCAAGCAGACCAGAATCGACAACTCATTGTTTGAGGATATTAGTTAAGACTGCAATAACCTGGAACTTCCTGTACTACTTACTCAGCTAAACACGGAAAACAGAAGTTTAGCTTATCAGGAGGCTAGGCAAATGATTTGGTAGGAAATATTCCTTATTCCTATATCAGGATAATCCAGAGACTATCATGAATGAGTACTCATGGCTAAAGATCTTCATTAAGATATGCTGATATAATCTAAAACATTGTGAATTCCAGGATAAGGGTCACAATTAGACAGTGAGGAACAGGGCAATTAAAATCCTGATTGGTTCCCCAGGAAAACAAAGGGTCATTTCTAAGGAAGTCAGCTAAGACAAGAAGGAACAAGTAGGTACAACAGTATAGACAAGTAAGATGTCAAATATAAGGATCATAAAATCAATATCTATGAACAGGGTTGAACTCTGGTCTCTGCATTCTAACTTTGTTGCTGGTTTCTTCTACTGATTTATACTATTTGCTGAGCATGAACCATCATTAGCCCAAAGGTAATAGTAATAAAAAATACAATTTATTGAGCACTTGCTGCGTCCAAGCACTTTGCTTAAATTCTATATACATTATCTCATTTAATCGTAACAACTTTATGAGGCAGCTATGACAGCATAAACATTTTTAATGTTCATAGACTTCTAGCCCAACGAAGAGACATCTGTAATAGCCACCTCAACTTTCCTTGTACTCCTCCCTTTCGAAGGAGAAGGATTCTTTCTTGCTGGAGGCCAAACATTGAGATAATTAATAAGATGCTGATAGAAGAAAGGGGTAAAGAGTGAAAGAATGACGTGGAGACGGTGGTGGAGGATGGGTTTAGTTTTTCATAGTATTTGAGGAGAGAGTCTTTGGAGCAGCTGCAGGGAGTAAATTAAGTGGATGGGAAAGTGCAAAGGTTGATTTAACATTGCTGTAAACCAAGTATTAAATCCTCTATAAAGTCTGCAGGATTCCAGCAAAAAAAAGAATATCTTTTCAACAACTTTTGGGCTGTTGAAATCAATGCTTATGATATGTGACGTTACTCTATGGCAAAGCTACATGATCTCTGAGTTCATTAGAATTAGGTAGAAATATTATCTATTTAAAGACAATGATATCCAAACCCAGAGACATTATATAATTCACCTAAAGCTTTCAGTACATCTGTGGAACTATGATTTAGCAACAGGGAAAAAAACTACCCATTTTTACATTCCTACCCAAACCATTCTGGAACAATCTCATATTCCAGGATGTTCTTTGGTTATACAAATATCCTTCAGAATCTCAACTCAGAATTGAACTGCTTTTCTCTCAGTAATAATACTTTCAAACATTGAGTGCTTACTACGTGACAAGCTGTGCCAAACTCTTGACTTGCATTTTCTCACTTAATCTTCACATAATGCCCAGGTAGATATGATTACCTCCAATACGCAGAAGAGAAAGCTGAGGCCACAGGAGATGAAGTAACTTCCCTAACGTTGCGCAGCTAGCACAGAGCTGAGTCAGAGCTTAAACCCAGCTCTGCTTATATATTTTCATTTTTATTTTTTATTATACTTTAAGTTCTAGGGTACATGTGCACAACGTGCAGGTTTGTTACATATGTATACATGTGCCATGTTGGTGTGCTGCACCCATTAACTCGTCATTTATATTAGGTATATCTCCTAATGCTATCATTCCCACCTCCCCGCTCCCCACAACAGGCCCAAGTGTGTGATGTTCCCCTTCCTGTGTCCAAGTGATCTCATTGATCAATTCCCACCTATGAGTGAGAACATGTGGTGTTTGGTTTTCTGTTCTTGTGATAGTTTGCTGAGAATGATGGTTTCCAGCTGTATTCATGTCCCTACAAAGGACACGAACTCATCCTTTATATGGCTGCATAGTATTCCATGGTGTATATGTGCCACTTTTTCTTAATCCAGTCCATCACTCATGGACATTTGGGTTGATTCCAAGTCTGCTATTGTGAATAGTGCTGCAATAAACATATGTGTGCATGTGTCTTTATAGCAGCATGATTTATAATCCTTTGGGTATATACCCAGTAATGGGATGGCTGGGTCAAATGGTATTTCTAGTTCTAGATCCTTGAGGAATA
>NW_016803776.1:366868-483237 GCF_001698545.2 Rhinopithecus bieti | reverse complement strand
GCAGAGTTGAGTTCAATTCCTGGATATCCTTGTTAACTTTCTGTCTCGTTGATCTGTCTAATGTTGACAGTGGAGTGTTGAAGTCTCCCATTATTATTGTATGGGAGTCTAAGTCTCTTTGTAAGTCTCTAAGGACTTGCTTTATGAATCTGGGTGCTCCTGTATTGGGTGCATATATATTTAGGACAGTTAGCTCTTCCTGATGAATTGATCCCTTTACCATTATGTAATGGCCTTCTTTGTCTCTTTTGATGTTTGTTTGTTTAAAGTCTGTTTTATCAGAGACTAGGATTGCAACCAGCTCTGTTTAACTTCAACCCTCTGCCTCCCTTTTATTCTTTAGGATCAGTTTCTTTTGCTCCAAGCAAATGCAAATTTTTGGGAGGAAAACATCTTGAATTTTGTTCGTAAGCATCGTAAGCATTCTTCTCACCTCTGCCTGTTTTTTGTTGTTGCTGTTGTTATTGTTGTTTTTTGTTTTTTCTGGTTGTTTGGGTTGTCTGTTGGTCTAAAATGGGCACACCATTTGAATAACCTGTGTACTCAGAGGAGAGAAACATAGAGCAAAAGAGAGAGCAGTGAATGCCAGGCAGGCTGGGGCGCAGGGGGTCCAGCAGTTGGATTAGCTTCCTCCCAGCCGCCTGATTGATAAGCTGGGATTTGTCTAGGCAGGCAGTCTTCAATTTGGATTTGTCAGGATCAGGAAGATTTGTTTTCTTCTGTAGTAATGTGAGGCTCAGGGTGAGTTCAGTGTAAGATTTATTCACCTTGACTATGATCTTTAAAATCATGACCATGTTTCTCAAGTCACCCACCTGGGAAAACACAAGCATAGATTCTTGTAGCTTTTTCCAAGGGAAATAGCTTCTCATGAAAAGATAACTTTTTTTCTTTTTATATTTCACCTTGAGTGAAGTTATTTATTTATTTAAATTCATTAATTTTTTCCGATACAAGATCTTATCCTGTCACCAAGACTGGAGTGCAGTGGCACAATAATAACTCATGGTAACCATAAACTATCATTATCAAGCAATGCTCTTGCCTCAGCCTCCCAAGTAGCTTGAACTAAAGGCATGTACCACCACTTCTGGCAATTAAAAAAAATTTTTTTTTGTAGAGAGGATCTCTCTCTATATTGCCCAGGCTGGTCTTGAACTCCTGGCCTCAAGCAATCCCCCTGCCTCAGCCTCCCAAAGCACTAGGATTACAGGTATGAGCCACTGTGCCTGGCCTGAAGTTATTTAATAATTTGTTTGTATTTTAAAAGATACAAAGAAAAGAAGAAAGAGAAAAGGGAGATCGTGTCCTGATTTTTGTCCCAAGGATCATGACTACGATATTTCCTGATTAGATTGACGTTCTTGTGTGAATGAAAATAAATGTTTGGTATCCAATAAAGTCATCTTTTTCTTCTTCCCCAATACCTCAATTCAAGAGGCTTTCATTTCATTTCATTTCATTTTTACTTTGGCCAACTGAAGCTGTCATGTTCGGGAGCTAAATGTGTTGTCCTGCGTGGGTATCACATCCATCAATTAACGTTTCTGCCTTCTGTGCTAAAGGAATTATCTCCAAGTTCATCTTGATGAATTTTTCTCTCTACCTCATTACCCAAGCTGGATACAGCAGACTTTTCATGTTTAATGGCTGCCATCTTACACACATTCTGATTCTTTTGAACACACACATGCCTATTTATGGAGGCCCATGAACATTCCATTGACTTTTTTTTTTTTTTTTTTTTTGCATTAGAAACACTTAAATTACAATAGCAATACAAGTCCCTTATAAAATAAAATAAAACATTATATGTGTTTTTTTAAGAGAGAGCCCTTGAAGAGATGTTCAATATATAATCAAGAGTGAAGTCATACTATATATATGTATACTGTACTACATACTCCTGCAATTTGATTTTTTCACTTAATTTTTTTTTTTGAATCGGTGTAATGGCAAAACCGCAGTTACTTTTGCACAAATGATACATAGTAAATCAGAACGTGAGTAACTGACAGTTTTCTTTATAAATTTTACTACTTAATAAACCTTTACATCTTTAGAGTGCATTTAACTTTTAAACATATTTATGTTTAATTTTCTAATTATTCCTCAGATGGACTTATGAGGTTTTATTAAACGATAACCTCAGTCACCAAGATTCTGAGGTAAATTTCTTATAAATTTCCATGTTTACTTGCTCAGTTTCTAACTATACCAACTGAATGTGGATTTTATAAGGGCAAATAATTTTGTCTGTCTATGCCATGCCTATTTTTCCCAGTGTAGAGTTTGTGATCAGTAAATATTTCTGTATAAATAAATAATAATTTATTCTATATAGCTCTATTTTCTATATAATCGACAGTTCAAGTTTTAAAAATCTAAATGAGTTTATTGTTGAGACACATAAAAGGCTTCCTTGCCTTTTAAAATAGAGCATATTGCCCATAATCTGTTTCTTTGAAGTACAAGATTAATACTTGGTTGTGTATTTTACTACCATGATTTTAGGAACAAGACATTTCAGTTTCTTTGTCCTTGCCCTAACTGACCTAGACATTCATTTAATTCTGTTTGAATCCTTGAGTTTTCTGCCTTAAAAAAAAGTGACAATTGATGGCATCAATTTTATTTCAGCAAACATCTACATTGAGTGCTTATTACATGCTAGATATCATGCTGATTCCAAAAAACAAAGACAGTCCCAATACACAGAGACATGTGATCTTATTTCCTTGATGTTAGTGCACAAGAATCTTTCTCACTTTGAATCTGCTTTTACTCTGTAATGTTATGTAGTGAGACCAGGAATCAATATCCAAGTTTATTAGCAACACGTATAAAGTATGACAAAGAAGGTATGGAGAGAGGATTTTTCCTATTAGTACCATTAGGAAATTTTAAAATGTGGATTGATTAATATCTAGTTTGGTCTTTGAGGAGGATTTTTTAAAAATTGCATTTGATTCTCAACCATGTTTAGGATACCCAAGTTATTTTTTATTTTTATTATTTTTTTTAAGACAGTCTTGTTCGGTCGCCAGACTGGAGTTCAGTGGCACGACCTCGGCTCACTGTAACCTCTGGTTCGAGCAATTCTCCTGCCTCAGTCTCCCTAGTAGCTGGGACTAAAGGTACACACCACCACGCCCAGCTAATTTTTGTATTTTTAGTAGAGACGGGTTTCACCATGTTGGCCAGGATGGTCTTGATCTCCTGACCTTGTGATCCACCCGCCTCAGCCTCCCAAAGTGCTGGGAGGCGTGAGCCACCGCGCCTGGCCAGGATACCCTAGTTCTTTTTAAAGGAAGTATCACTCTATGTCCATACGACAAAATGAAACTGAGACTTGAAAGAATAAATCTTTTGTCCAAGTTTGCATGGCTAGTTAGAAGCAGAGCCAAAACTAAATCTCACCTTTCTTGATTGCTAATTCCATATGCTTTCCACCAGACCACAAAATGACAAGAATTTGTCACAACATGACAAGCCATACCAGTGTGCCCCTTATGTGTCTGTGTATAATACTCCTAAAAGTTTTATAACATAGAGGATGAGGGTCACTTATTTCCCTTTCTACTAAGCAAGTGCCCAAAGTGAATTTGTTAAAGTCAAATCCTTTAAAAGCAAAGAATTGAGGCAAAATTTTGTAACGTGTGTGTAAGGGACAGGAACTTAGGGAAAACAGCAACAGACATGGAAGCCAATTCAAAGGATAGTCAGGTGTCATCTCTTGCTTTTCTCAAACTGTAAGCTTTTACAGATTCCCAAAGTACTAGTTTAGGTGAAGCAAAACCCCTAAGCAGGTAGGGAATGTAATCAATGTCAATATGGTTTTACTTCAATGTGAACTTGTCCTCAACACATGCTTTTTCTGGTCTTGTTTATGTTGCTTTCTAGGGGCTGGGTCTTTGTAGCTTCAGTTTCCTGTTGGCTTGGCTTTCCAAATTTTCATAATGGGTGGGAGGTGGCATTTGTGTTGTCTGCTGCTGTGAGGGATCTTCATGTAAGTGCACTGTTACTGAACACAGTCACCAGATGGGCTTTTCCAACATATCAATCCAATCATGTCATTTGCCACCCGCCCCAAAACCTTCCACTGTCTTCTTATTGCAATTATAATGAAAACTTAACTCTCATCAAAGCCTGCAAGGATGTTGATGAGTTAGCACCTGCCTCATCCCCTATCTTTCTCCTTACCTCCTCTATTCTCTGGCCATGCTGGCCTTTTTTCTACCTTCTTATACAAAAAGCTCTGTACCTGCTATTTTCTCTGCCTGAACACTTTTCTCCCAGGTCTTCATGTGGCTGCCTCATCCACATCACTTAGACCTTTACTTACTGGGTTTCTTATCAGAAAGTTTTTCTGTAGTCACCCTCCTTAATATCACTCACACACTCCATCCTGCCCTGCCAGCTAACTTCTACCCCATTACGTGATTATTTTCTTCATAGGGTTTATCAAAATTTGAGGTTTTTTAAACTTATTTTCATTTTTTCTTCTTTCTTTCTCAATAGAAGATGAGTTGTAGAGGGGCAAGGACCCCTTCTTATTCATTGCTTCTGTTAGTCCATTTGCATTGCTATAAAGGAATATCTGAGACTGGGAAATTTATAATTAAAAGGGAAGCAGAGGATAAAAGTTTGGAAAATTCACAAACTGGTTGTGTGGTGGAGAAGGAAAGAACGTTTTCAGGAGAGAAATATGAGCAGGCTGTGGAGCACCCACTTGCTAGACAGATTAGCACGGCTGAAGGGGAGCCAAGTGTTAATAACTAAGACAATGGGAAAAAGGCCTTGAAGGCATTTCAGAGATTTTCAAGACCACCCCTCCCATCACAGGCCCAGAGGCTTAGGAGAAAATAATGGTTTGGGGGGTGACACTGGGGACCCCACTGCTCTGCACATCCTTGGGACACTGCTTTCTGCATCCTGGCAGCTCCAATTCCAGTCTTGGCTCAAGGTATAGATTAGGTTGCTGCTTCAGAGGGTATAAGCTGTAAACCTTGGGAGCTTCCTTCAGGTGTTAGACTTCCAGAACGGTGATTTAAATAAACCTCTTTTCTTTATAAAATACCCAGTCTCAGGGATTCCTTTATGGCAGCAAAAACAGACTAACACATTGCTGCTTTCCCAGCACCTAGCACAGTGTTGGGGTTCAGAATTTGGATCCTGAATAAATGAATGAACAGAACTTAGGTCAGATGAACTTCAGTAACTCTTGTCACTGCTGGTCCTGCCCTTGAATTCATTCACAACAGTCAAATCCTTCTGATTATGCTAGATGCGTAGTCCATGATTCTTGCCTTCACTCATATTAGTAGGATTATTATATAGGTCACACATAATAACAATAACAAAAGCAATGGTAGTAGTAGTAATAATAGCCAACACTTATTAAGCCCCTGCCAAATGTTGGGCACTGCACTTGCCTCATAAATGCCTAACCTTCACCACAGTCCTGCAAAGTAAGCAATACAATCCATGGCTTACAGATCAGAAAACAAGGCCACATAGCTGGTAGTGATGGAAGCAGATCTGAACCCAGGAGCATGTAACTGCACAGAGTGCATGTATATAAACACAGCTGGATTTCAAAGCCACTATTATCTCAATACTACAATTAATTACTCTGAACATCTAAGCCACACTCTCTCTTTAGTGAAAGACACACAGACACAGTAAAAAACAAACTTGTACAGAGACCTCTGCTGTCAACAGGCACACAACATCTCCATGGCTGAAATGTGAACTCTGAATAATTCTATGACTAAGTTTTCCTAAAATCCACAAGCAGATGCTGTGTACTTGTCAGAATCTTCGAAAATTCCATTTTCAGAATGTTTCATTTCTTTGAAACATTTATTATGTTTCAGGGATATTCCCAGTCCCCCATATTCCTTTCAGCATGCTTATCAATACTTGTTGATAAATTCCTACTCTGAACAGATAGTCTTTCAGAGGCTGAAGATAAAGGAGGCTCTCAGGGAGGGATAGGAAAGGAGAGTGGCCTCAGGGCTGCTGACCACACGGGATTGGAGAGACACCGTCACATTCTCTGTTCCCATCAGAAAAGAAACTGAGCCATGGGATCAGGGAGCATATGGGGGTGGTCCCCAAAACACTCAAGGGTTAATGAATTTCATTTTGGGAGAAATATGTAGGAGCTTGGTAAGCATGCCAGCTTCTTTGAGGTTCTGTGGTGCATGATTCCATCTTCTTTTTTTGTTCATAGTGAACAGTCCCAGCAAAGCCCAGTTTGCAACAGAAATTTCCCCCCTCTCTCCAGGCCTCCACTCCACTGCATTCCACACTGTGACAGTGACAACCCTAATAGCAAGTAAATACCTAGACCTGGCCCTTTTAGAGTTCAAGAGTGGGGACCAGCAGGGGAGGGGCAGCCACATCGTGTCCTTGGCAGATGCCTGACGATGATGCCGGCTTTGTGGGAGGAAGGTGGGAGCTGGGGTGTGCCCAGCTGGAAGCCGCCCGTAATTTAACACTCGCAGATGGAGACTGAGGGTGATATGATACCCCCAGCTGTCTACCACTGCTGCCTTCAAGGCCCCCCTCGGCTGCCTGGGACTTGGGATGCTTTGGGAAGGGCCTGGTGCAGGTGGGGGCGGCCTAATAAAGCAGCTGGTCTATTAGAAGATAAGCTTTGTGGAGAATCACACAATCATCCTGAATCCCCCTAATCCCAAACTTTATTGCCCTAGATAATAAGCTTTGGTGGCGACGCTCCATTGAAATATGGAATTGTCTTCAGGCTGGAGGCACCTGCTGTGTCACTCAGCTCCAGGCCGACAACTGCCACACACAATTCAGGGGCAGGTGCACAGTGCCCGCCTTGGCTCCCAGAGGCAAGGGGGACAGTTATGGGGGCCAGACGCTCTCCCACAGAGGGCTCCAAACATTCTGTGCTGGGAAGGCCTGCCTTAGGCCTGAGAATGTTCTCTTTGTGGTTTGGGCATGAAGCTGTTTTGATGACTTGGGAGAGAAGGAGCAGGAGGGACTGTTGATAGGGGATGCCGAGGCCATTAGAGAAGGGATCGGCTCTGTCTGCAGTCCCGGGGTAGGGGAGGTCATCAGTGACTGATCTGTGTTTCCTTTTCTCCTACAACCCCTTCTTGCAGTGGCTCCTTATGCACTGACTCCACCTCCCCAGTCTGTTTCCTCTTCCAGCACAGCCCTTCTCCACTGCCTTGCTTGTTGTCCACCAGGTGAGCTTCCCTGTCCCCTTCTCCTCATGCCTTCTTTGTCCTCACCAAGGAGAGGCATCTTCCTTCCTTCCTGTGTGTCTCTCTAGTTCTTGATTCATGCCAGGATTGTAACTCACATGATGCTAATTCATCAGATCATCAATCAATTGTGTCTATGGCAGTTTCCTCTAGACTAGGACATTTTTGAAGACAGAGAACACATTTTTGTCCTCAGTGCCTTGGAGATGCTCACAGGGTTTACCAAAGGGGAGAGATAGAAAGCAAGAGGGAGACAGAGAGATGAACACGACCTAAATTACTCAGTTTTCTCTCTGATGGTGTCTTGATTACTTTCCCATTCTCATAAGCAACCCCTCAGCACGTCTCTGGAGGACAGACTGTGCTAGATTAAGTTCAGAGCAATCTTGGCTTTTAACAAGGCACCTCCACCAAGCAGTTGCCTTGCAAAAGTGATTCACGAATTTAGTGGCCTCTAACAATGAAGGCTGACCTCTTCCTCCAACAGAGTCTTTTGACCACTTAGACTAAATTCGGGAGCCTTGACTGAGGTTAGGTATATTCCCAACTACAAGAGATAGGATATGAGGTAGAACATAGTGTGTGTGGTCACCCACAGAACCAAACTAAGAGCTCCACTCAGGCAAAAGTGGCCAACCTTATATTTGAAAATGATGCCCTGGGGATTGTCTATTCACTGAGGGTTAATGTGAAATAGGAATTCTTTGTGGTCCTCCTGCTAAGCTGCTATGCCAGTTTTTGCTTCTATGTTTTCATAAAATACATACCAGTGGTTATGATTCTGATGGGCAGAAATTCAGGGACTCCCTGCTTCCTTTCCTCAGGTGGGATTTAGGTTTAAAATAGTTCTCAATTAACCAATGAAAAATTTAATAATCCTGAATGGCTTCATTTATATATCCTATCATACACTGTGCCACCACAATCCTCTGCTTCTCTAGAAAATATATTGTTACTTTTCTACAGCGACTCTGCCCAATTTGGTTGCCTTGACTCTGGATCAAGGAGTCTCTGAGAGGCTGAGGCAGGTGTTAGCCTTTTCAGAAACTGAAAAGGCTAGATAGGGGTAGATAGGGAGCCCTTAGTTTTTTGGAACCTCACAGCTAATGTTCTCCCTGAAGACCAGATAACATAACACAGCAATAATCTGGGGCATCAGAGTACAAGTTAATGGCCAAATACACAGAGTTCCCAAGCCCATCAACACACAAAATACCCACAGCTACTGAATATCTTCATGGGCCCCAGATCACCTGCCTTTTAGGAAAAGGCCTCTTATACTATCTATTCAAGAATAATGGTCCACATTAAATATATTTAGTATTTAAGTGTTGAAATGCAGACATCTAACTGGCATTTATTACATTTCACATTTATTTATTTATTAAATATTTATTAAATTATTAATTTGGATTCTCAGCTTTCTTTTAAAATATGCCAGAAATATGAATTTCTAACTTCCCACTTGAGTTCAAATAACAAACTCAACAACATTTTTTGAGCACTGGCATGTAGAAGACAGTGATTGACTCCCCTCTAACAGTTTCTTTGTCTAATTTTGGGGTCTTTGCCAGAAGCCACAAAAATAGTAAGCCTCCTCTCTCCTGAAATGTCAAATGTGTTTTTGTCCTTATTGACTGTTCTCACCGGTCTGTCTCTTTAAGGAAAAGTTACAATACTTTTTCTAGGCCTCAAATGTTGACAGCCTAATAGTCTGGGTGTCCACCTATGTTGGCCAAAGTATAAAAAGCCCTGAAACCATCCTTTGGTCCCTGGAGGAGTTTATGGTAATGGAGGCAGGGCTCTGGAGAATATATCACTGCCATTGATTGCACTGTGGCAGGCGCTGAAGTATGTCAACCAAGAGTGCACCCTTACACTGCTCTGAACTTCAAAGAAAGACTGTTTCAGTTAGCCTCTGCTGTGTAACAAAGTACCCTAAAACCCAGTGGCTTAAAACAACAACTTATTGTTAATATCTTTTAGGATTCTCTGGTTTGACTCCAAGTTTGCTGTGCCAGTTTTGCCTGGTAGTTGCATTCAGCTGCAAGGTCAGCTGGGCCCAAAGGTTGAGATGGCTGCCCCTCTCACGTGTTTGGCAGTGGTGCTACCTGTTGGCTAAGGCGCCTCACTTCTCTTCCATGGGGCCTCTTATCTTCTAATCAATGAGATCAGTTTCTTTGTAGGGTGGTCTCAGGGCAGCATTCAAAGAGGGTGGAGTGAACTGATCAAAGCAAGTCACACCACCAGCCCAGATTCAAAGGTGTGGAGAAACAGACTGCAGCCCCCGATAGGAGAAGTGGCAAAATTATAGTGCACAGGGGCCTGGATCTTGGAATGTAAGAAATTTGCAACCATTAAACAATGTACCACAACCAGGCCACAGATGGATTGCAGATCCCAGAAGTGAGAGATGGAACTGTCTAGGGGCTTCAGATAAGCTAGGGAATTGATTCTGAACTGCAGGCCCAGTGGCTATGGGCCCCACTCCCTTTATAAAGTGGCTTCCCTCTGGAGGGAAGCTCAGCAGCTTTTTTGCTGAATGGCCTAAAAGACAAAGGCTAACTGCTCTTTGGTGTGGTCATTTCAGCCTTTGTCTTGCACCACTCATACACTCTGTACTTTGGAAGTGATTGTAGACCAGCCCTCAGGTTCCTCATTGAGGAAATCTGGGACAGGCACCTAACTTTATCAGTTGGCGGGGCAGGCAGGAGAAGCCATGGTCTCTGAATGAAACAGTTGGTAGGACAGTGGGCTCTCAAATAAAAATGCCTGGATTCAGATCCTGGTTCTACCACATATTGTCTGTGATATATGAATAAGAATTCTCTAAGCCTCAATCGTCTTCTCTGTAAAATGGAATGATTGTATATGTTTCTATATGTTTAATCATATGTGTATATGTGTGGATTCAATAAGATCATGTCATTTTGCTTCAGTGTCTGGCATTTATTAGGTCTTAACTATTAGTTTTCATTATTTTCCAATCAACATAGAAGTCAAACTGAAAAGTGTTGTTTGAAATGAATTTCATAATATATATTTATAGAATCTAATATCAATAAAAAATTAAAAAATTCAACCTCCCCAGTTACCTTCACAGCTAAAACCCCAACATTAGGCTTTAAATTAATGTGATTCAGGAAGTCACATGAAAAGGGTCTGCGTTTTCTAGTCACATCAACCTGGACTCTAATCCTGGCTCTGCCAATTACTAAGTGTGTAATCCAGAGCAAATTACCTCTCTAAGCCTCAGTTTCCTCATCTGCAATGGTACATATAATAGTAGTACATATAACTACTTTGAAGAAGTAGATGTGAGAATTAAGGTAATTATGTAAAGCACCTGGTGGATGGTAGGTGTTCAAACTATACTATTTCTCTTCCTTCCACTTTGAATTTCTAACTTCCCACTTGAGTTCAAATAACACATTCAACAACATTTTTTGAGCACTGGCATGTGTAGAAGATAGTGATTGACTCCCCTCTAATGGTTTCTTTGTTTGATTTTGGGGTCTTTGCCAGAAGCCACAAAGAGAATAAGCCTCCTCTCTCTTGAAATGTCAAATGCGGTTTTGTCCTTATTGACTGTTCTCACCGGTCTGTCTCTTTAAGGAAAAGGCCCTGAACAGGCTGCTCACCCCATTAATACTAAAGGCTGTGAGTTTTTCAGTTCCACTGAACTCTGTGTGACCTTTGCAGACAATAATTACTTTAACATAGGGTTAGGCAACGGCAACAAACTTGTCTAAAAATAAGCCAGGGCTTAAAATACAACTTAACCTGGGAGATTTAAGTAGGTAAAGAAGATGGCTTCTCTCCGGAATTGCTTCTTGATTAATCACCCCATCTGAGGTCGTTGGAAAAATGACAGTTTTCAAACAGGGCTTTAAATGTCTCCTGCTCTACTTTTCTACCCTGGCAGGAAGCCAGTCCCTGCAAGCCACTGGTTCTTAAAGGGGACGGGTTCCCTTGGATTTCCCTGAGCTGGAGCTCAGGAGCGTGAGATAGTAATGGACAGACAGATGGGAGGGAGTGTTAATGCTCCCCATTTAAGATTTGCTCACCTCCAAAGTAGAGTCAAAGCGCAGTCACTGAGCCAGGAGGAAGGAAGCAGCAATATCTGAGGAAGAAGTGCCTATTTTAAACTGTGCTCAGGGTTTAAGGCAGTGTGTCCACTAGCTTCTTTCCAAACACTTTATCCCGTATCTTGCCTTCTATGCTTGGGTCCTGGCATTTTGTCAACTTGGTTCCAGTCTTCCTTCTGTTCCTCTTGCTGGCTTCTTTTCATTCTAGGGTTCTTCCCAACCACCACTTCCCTGAACATTCACTCCTTGTATTTGGGAACCTTCAATTTGTGCCCAATCTGGAGATCACCTCCCATCGACAGTTGTTTCTCTTTCTCCAATTAACTGTGAGTCATGTGGGTCAGAGTCTTGCCTCTCCACCACACCTGCTGGGCACTCAGGACATCACTGGAAGCCCACAACCAGTATCCCACCTCTGTGTCCTTCCTAACAGAACCTTCCTATCTCTGCTCTCACTATATCCTGGACACAATCCTAAAGACAGAAGTCTTTATGTGACTTTGGCTTTATCATCCAGGCCTAAAGCATGCCTCCAACTCATAGAATTTTCAGACCAGAGTTCATCTTGGCCTTGGGTAAGAGATTTTTTCCATAGAAAAGTCCCTTCCCTTCATCTCAAACCAAATCAGCTCTGTCCAGGGATGGTTTGGCATAACCTCCTGCAATTTCCTATCCTGCTTACCGGAGTATGTATACCATCTAAGGTAGTATATGGTTATTATTTATTATAATGTAACCTCCCAGGAGCTTTTGTTATGTTTAGAACTTCATCCTCTGTGCCTAAAACAATGTGGACACATAGGTAGTGCTCAATAAACATTTGTCCAATAAATAATAAATGAATAAATTATATTTAAAGAGTCTCAGAGTTCTGGGGTGTTATGCCTTGTTTATCATAAGTTAGAATGGCTTCTTGGTGGGATCATTTTTTAAAATATGTTTAATTTTATCCTGTTTTTAAAGTTAACATACAGTTAATTTGACTTGTTTTTGGTGTGCAGTTCTGAGTTTTAACACAGTATAGATTTGTGTAACCACTACTACAATCGGGATACAAAACAATTTTATCAGCCCCCAAAACTCCCCTGTGTTGTTCCTTTGAAGTCGTGCTTTGCTCCCATCCTAACCCCTGGCAACCACTAATCAGTATAATTTTGTTTTCTTGAGAATATCATACAAGTGGAACATACCTTTTGAGACTGTCTTCTTTCACTCAGCATAATGTCTTTGCAATTCATCCAGGCTGTTGTGTGTACTAATAGTTTACTTCTTTTTATTACCAAGTAGTATTCTACTTTATGGATGTGTAACAGTTTGTTTATCCCTTCACCTGCTGAAGGATATTTGGGTTGTTTCAGTTTTTGGTGATTATAAGTAGAGATACTATAAGCATTTGTATGCAGGTTTTTGAGTAAACATGAGTCATCATCTCTCTAGGGTAAATATTCAGAAGTGAGATTGCTAGATCACCTGTAAATGTATCTTTAAATTCATGAGAAACTGCTAAGCTGTGTTCCAGGAGGCTGTACCATTTTTCATTTCTATAAGTAATGCATGGGGATTCCAGTTGCTCTGCATCCTTGATATTATCAGGCTTTTTTAAATGGCCATTTTAATAGGGATGTAATGTTATCTCGTTGTGGTTTTAATTTGCATTTTCTTAATAGCTAATAAGGTTGAAAATCTTTTCTTATGCTTATTTGCCATCCATAAATCCTCTTTGGTAATGTGTTTATTCAACTTTTTACCCATTTTTAATTTGGTTGAATTTTAAGACTTCTTTATATATTCTAGCTACAAGATCTTTGTTCGATATGAAATGCACAAATATTTTCTCCCACTCTGTAACTTGTATTTTATTTTCAAAAGCATATTTGACAGAGCAAGTTTTAAATTTCAATGAAGTTCAACTTACAATTTTTTTCTATCATGTATTGTATTATTGGTGTCATATGTAAGAACTCTACGCCATTCCAAGTTATGAATATTTTCTCCTGTTTTCTAGATTTATGCTTTACATTTAGATAGGTAATCCCTTTTGAGACAACTTACTTTTTTCTACATGTGTAGTTAAATTGTTCAACGCCATTTCTTTAAAAGACGAGACTTTCTTTGAATTGTCTTTGCACCTTTTCAAAATCAATTCGTCATACTTGTGTGGCTCTATTTCTGGAATTTCTATTCTACTCCACTGTAGTATGTGTCTATCCTTTCAACAGTACCATAGTATCTTGATTAATGTGTATTTATCATAATTGTTCAAGTAGCATGAAGCCTCCAACTTTGTTTCTGAATCATTTTCTAACTACTATCATCCTGTGCTACAAAAGTAGGAGAATGTGAAGGGGAAAAAATGAGCTTTTGTTGAGTACTGTCTATGTGATAGCTAATGGACCATGGAGATTTACAGTATCATTTAGATTTTAAAACAATGTATTCCAGGTCAGTACTATTTTCTCATTTTTGAAGATAAGAGAACTGAACCCCAGAGAATTTTAATAACATACCCAAGCCTACTTAGTTAATATAAGCCAGAGTTAGGACTCAATCCTAGGTCAGGTCAGGCTGACCCTCAAGTTCACACCCTTCCTACTGCACAATGGTTCATGTCAACTCTTCTGGATTCTGGAGGTATGGAAGAGACCTAAGAATACCTTGGATGCTCTGTGTGGATTCAATTTTTCAAAAATCATTTATATTAGAAAGAAGCCTCTTATGAGTTCCCAAAGGATATTTTGTTCCCATGGTTGAGATGCAAACATATTCCTATTTATACAGTCTGAACAGACTGCTTAGTTTGGCCTCTTAAAAAAACAGTGGTGAGTTAATAATCTAAGAGTAGATTGTCACACTGGCTACAGGAAGATAAATAATCAAGGATTATAAGTCTTTAATTTAATATAACTTATTCTCATTAATTAAATGCCAATTACCTGCTTGTCTTTCCTGGGAACTGGCCTTTGCAATCAATCTTTTCAGAAACGTTGTACACACACGTTCATGGAGGTATTAATACCACTCTCAAGATTTACAAGCACTGGACTCTTTGGCTTAAACCATCCTCAAACACTCTACACTGTAACCGCAGATAATCGTCATAAATTTCCTGATCTTTGACCTAAACGGTTCTTAAATTTCCATTCCCTAACGGGCTTGAGGAGATCGTATTTATCATACTGAGATGCTTGCTTTTAAGGATCAACGCATGCCAGCAAGGCTCTGGATTTCAGATCTCTGATCCATCCTCCTACCTTGGGCTTTTGCTATTCACAACAGATGAGAATCCTTGGGGACTAAGAAAGGAACACTGTCCTCTGATACCCCTGTGCAGGGACATAAAGCAAAATCATTCATTCATGGACAATATAACCTTGCAAAATATCTGGAGCAACTTGACCCCTCAGAAGCCTTTTGAATGCCCCACCTGCACTGATTTAAGCATTCAATGGCAGCAAATATCCACTGCTAAAAATATTCCCACTCCAGCCTTTACCAGCTGCCTGTATATACCTACAGTTTTTCTTAAATTTCTTATCCTCTAGACTGCTTATTTCTTATGCTTAGACATAACTATGCATTTTATGGTTGCTATACATTTAAGTCTTGAAAGTTGTTAATAGTTTGTGTTGCAGAACTGGTCTGGAATATGTGCCTTCTAATTCCATATTTCAGCTCAACGAAACAAGGAGATAGAGAAGGAAACCAAATTTAATGAAGGAAAGCCCAGGTTTACTTGCAAGCTCAGAGTCACACCTTCCTACATCTGATCAGCTTCCACTCTTTCTTTCCTATAATTTCAATTTGGGTGCCTGAATAGAATTATCTCCATTTCAACCATGAGTTTGAATGCTCTTTTTTCAGTTTATTTTTAAAACTTAAAATAGTAATGCACACACATGCAAACTGGAATTCAAAAAATATAGAAAAATAGAAAGGGAAAGTAAAATTCTTCCATTTCTTGTCCCAATCCTGGGGCAACGACTTTAGCAGCAATTAAAATTTACATGGTATGTTTATGCCTCAGTTTCTGGATATATCAAATTAGGTAGTAACTAGTGATTCTCTGCAAAGAAAGACAAGACCACTAATATGCTCAATCTTCTATCTCTCTTCTTTATTCCTATATGTCACCCCTAATTTTTGTTACATATATTGTTATTGTCACATTTTAAAGGCTTATATTCTGTTCTGTAATTCAAGTTTCAGTGCTTTGTATGTAAATTGTAATATTAAAAACCAACAATATTGTGAGTTGTGATTAAGAAAATATTTACTATAAAATAATGTGATTAAATTAAGAAAAGTATAGAAGTTAAACTCTTAAATGAGAAATTTCTAAGTTTCTCAAATGGATTCTCTTCCATTTCTACCTTCTTTTCCATTTTCTGAGTCATATTTATCAGCCACAATTTCTCGTATGCTAGTTTGCTCTTCACTTTGGATCTTGTTATAAGTTTCCTGCAGCATCTCCTCTAGTAACTTTCATATGGAGTACACAGGTGGTAAGCATACTGTAGTTCTTACATATTCAATAATGTATTTATTTTGCTTTTACATTTGGTTAATATTCTTTGACTTCATTATCATTAGGACTCAATTACCTAATTTTGATGATAAAAACTATAATATTGTCTTAACTGTTTCACTGACTGCAGTAAGTTCATGGGATTGTGGTGAGATTCAAGGAAGATAAGTCATAAAACAACCACTGACATTCATAAAAGATCTATATAAATGCTTGATAGTGGTAGTAGCTCACGTGTCAGGTACCATGCTAAGCTCTTTACATTAGTTTTCTCTCTGATTTCTTTCAACAGTCCTGTAAGATCAGTACACTTATCACTCCCATTTTAATGAGGAAACAGAGGCTCAAAGAGATTAATTAATTGATCAACACATGCCTCACTAACTAGTGAGCAGTAGAGTCTTGTCCTGCTGTTTGATCCAAATCCCATGTTAAAATATGATACTAAAATGAAAGCAACACCACCATTATCATCATCTCATGTTCATTTTTTCAACCATGTACCCCGTGAACTGACTTAACCATGTAATTAAAAAATCAGTCTAATATGGGTCTTTAATGTAGACCAAACATCTTGCAAGATCTCTTGGATGGAGATTTGTTATTAAGCCATTATCCTTGCAGGTAAACATGGTACTAATGATTCCTATCAGTACCTCAAGGGCTATGAATTATCACAGCTTTTTTTTTTCTCTTCCATAGCAGAGTTAGATTTGCTTCAGTTCACTCATTTTCTTTCAGCCAATCTCCACAGTCATGCTAATGAGTTATTAAGTGATAGGGCTGAAATTGTTTGGGACTGTGGATAAGAATAATGAATAATGAATAATGTTTATGTGATTCACCGTCAAAACTTGTCCTCATTAACACACCACTCTCACCCAAACTCTACCTACCCCACTCATTCCCATAAAGGGGTAGCTTTAGGTCTTACATGACTGGGGCTACTGTTAATTAGATCGGGATGAACACATGATCTGGGGGTATCATTCATTCACTAGAAGAAAGCTGATCAGATGACTTTTTACTAAGAATCGGATAGAAGGTCCATGAACAACTACTGAGATTTCATGAGGCTATGAAGGTGCCTGAAGGTTCTTGGTTCTTTCCCTCTCTGGGCTTCTTGTTTCTTGAAATTTATTATGTCTGTATCCTATAACAAACCTCTCTTTTATTGATCAAATTGGAATAACTTTTAGTTCCTTGCAATCAAACATCACTCAGCCAAGAGAAAGCTTTTAAACTTTCCTTAATATAAGAAAAAAACCCTTTGGAAATACAAATATGCCAAGGTCCATCCACTAAGGAGCATAAAATAGTATGTATCAACTTGAAAGAGTTAACTTGCCAACCAAAGACTAAAGACTTGACTTCCTTCTCTTCAGTTGGGCCCAGGTTAATTTTGGTTGATTATAATGGTTATAAATCGTTTTTTATTTGAGAGGCATGGGACATACGTGATGAATGTGAGGACGATCATATGTCTTATGAAGAGCTAATCGTTTGTGAAAGATGCTCCACCAGTGACACACACAAGTCTGATATAGTCTGGTGGCCAGCTCTTCTACAACAATTTCATTAAACCAACCACCCTTACCTAAAACATAATGTGACAAAACAGATATTGTCCTCTTTGACCTTGGCAAGATATGGAAACATTAAAAAAAGATACGATACTTTTTTTTAATAAACAACATTGTGAAGACCTAATCACATGGCATACTAAATTCAAGCACAGGACTTATAAGCCAACCATTTTCTCATTAACACTGTTGTTAATTTTTCATGCTGCATCCAATTTTCTCCATGTCTCAGACAAACCACTTACTCTAATTTATTAGCCTAAGAATTGCCGAATTACAAAGGTAAGAAAAAAAATATATGTTTCTCCTTTCCTCCAGAATTAAGACTCCCATCACAGAGAAATGGAATTCTTGATTCGAGAAGTCATTTCTTCTAATCCTTTAAATTGGTATTTTATCAATTCTCTGTCCTCTGGAATGCTGGCACACAGAGTGGAACGTAATGCACTGTTTTGTGTCTTTGTAAAAATCATTTTGCATTTATCTTCAGAATTATTTTATCCTTTTATGAACAGATTAACATATTTACTTGTGTTTAAATGGACAATGGGTGAAGATTAGAGAGGTTTCATTTGCAGTGAAGACCTCACTCATGTAGAGTGTCAGTAGATAAATTCATAGAAATAGGTTGAATTACCAGTTAAAGTTTATAAACTGCGGATACAAATTTATGGTTAATAAACTCTAACCTTTAAGATTTTGCTTTAAACAGGATAAAAAAATTAGGAGAAAAAATATATATTACAAGGATATGTACATATTTAAACCTTTTAACATGTTTGTATCCATATATACTTTTTTTTAGTACCAGCCTGACAACAAAGACAGACCTAAACCTTAACACTGTATTAGAGAAACATTTAAAGTCTTAAGTTTGTAGTAATACCTTTCACTGTAATAAGAGATAAGTATTTGTGGAGGGTTTATTTATTTATTTTAATTTTTTTTTAGATGCAAGAAAGATTTTATGGCAGTCGAAAGATCAGCATATTACTTTTTAATTTATTAGAGATAGGATCTTGCTCTGTCATCCAGGCTAGAGTAGAGTGGCACAGTCACAATTCACCGTAATCTCAAGCTCCTGCATCAGCCTTCTGATCAGCCTTCTGAGTAGCTAGGACTACAGGTGCATGCCACCACACCCAGCTAATAAAATATATATTTTTAGAGATGGAGGTTTTGCTATGTTGCCCAGGCTGGTCTTGAACTCCTGGCCTCAAGCAATCCTCCCACTCCTGCCTCCTAAAGCTTTGGGTTTACAAATGTGAACCACTGCACCTGGCCCTATGGAGAGTATTTTAAGTGCCTTAATGGAATGAAAAGGAAAATACCCTAAAACTGTAGGAAAGTCTGGGAAGTGTCCAAAGCTTTAGGATGATCAAGGTCCTAGCCATTCTTCATATTTGGGTGTCCATTCCAATATTACTTTGCAGACGTCAATGTTAATATTAGCCAGACATGTCCTAAATCTTTGAAGACTAGAGCATGCAACTCATTAACCTGTTATGAGACATCATCCAAAGAGTGAAAAGTTTAAAAGGACTGTAACTTTAATTCCCAAAATTCAACATTACCCAGACTTCTCTGGCTTATAGACATGTACTCCAAACCACACCATTCAATATCAATTACTTACCATTTATTTCTTTTTTCCAATAAAATATATTTATTTATTTATTTATTTCGAGATAGCATCTTGCTCTGTCACCCAGCCAGGAGTGCAATGGCACAACCGTGGATCACTGCAGCCTCGACCTACCAGGTTCAAGCAATCTTCTTGCTTCAGCCTCCTGAGCAGCTGGGACCACAGGTGCATGCCACGACGCTCAGCTAATCTCTTTGAATTTCAGTAGAGACAAGGTCTTGCCAGGTTGCCCAGGCTGGTCTAGAATCCCTGAGCTCAAGTGATCTTCCTACCTCAGCTTCCCACCATGCTGGGATTACAGGTGTGAGCCACTGTGCCTGGCTAAACATTCTTAAATGAATTTACTGATACCTTTTTCCTGTTTATACATATCATGGCCCCAAAAGTGTTATAAAATAGCGTGGTTTTGAAAATCAGTAGAGAAGGTCGTGACTGTGTATCATAGGACAGCAGGTGGAGAAAACAGAACACCACTGATTTTTATTCCCATCACTTGGAAAGAAACAGGCTCATTTGCCCTGGTGCTGTGGTTAAGGTTAGTAGTTAGGGCTTTGGTTGGATTCTCTCTTTGGCCTAACTCTGGATTGAATCTTATGCTAAGTAAAGTGCCCTGCACAGGAGGGCCTTAGGATATCCTTTACCTGTTGCATGGCTGTGAAGGTACAGATGTCCAATGTTGACCTCAATCTAACTTCCTTTAAGTGCAAGTCAGTGGACACTAAAAGCACCTGAAATGATATGTACTGGGTGTGCCATCACACTTCTAAGCCTCATCCCTAGAATAGGGCTAAAACTGAGTATTTTTATCTTTCTGTGGGTAGCAGAAGCATTTTCTTACAAACTAAAGGAATTATATCCATAGATTCAACTGAAAGAAGGTCAACTGTAATTTTTCAAAATTTTCTGATGAAAGGGAATTACTTTTTTTTTTTTTTTTGAGACAGAGTCTCGCTTTGTCACTCAGGCTGGAGTGCAGTGGCGCGATCTCGGCTCACTGCCAGCTCTGCCTCCCGGGTTCACACCATTCTCCTGCCTCAGCCTCTTGAGTAGCTGGGACTACAGGCACCTGCCAACACGTCCAGCTGATTTTTTTTTTTTTTAAGTAGAGATAGGATTCCGCTGTGTTAGCCAGGATGTTCTTGATCTCCTGACCTCGTGATCTGCCGCCCTAGGCCTCCCAAAGTGCTGGAATTACAGGTGTGAGCCACCGCTCCTGGCCTACGTAAGATTTTTTTAAAGGGCTAATGTACACCTCCTTTCAGAATTGCCTCTAGGTCAGCACAATAATTATTTGGGGGTTATGAAAGGATAATGTCTCTACTGAATTGCTTTTAACATTGGTCCAAAGTGGTGGTGATGAAGGGGTTCTTTAAACAGCTTTGAGAATGCTGAGCTTTAAAAACAGTAGGTGATGTCCTCAGCATCCCAGCCAAGCTGTTCACTGCAAATACTATGAACAACCACAGTGCTTCTGGCATGGATATAAATATTCATATCGATAAATGGGATACTGCTGAATCCACAAATATAGCCAGAATAACCTGCATATTGTCACTTCACTGGAGATGTGATTTATTTCTTGAGAAAAGTCTTCTTTGAGAGTACCATCCTCACAAAACTCTCTTATGCGCCATTGTGTTGGAAAAGCCCATCACAGACAGATTGTGATGAGGAGGCCGCCCCTCCTGGTCCCCCATAAAAGCCAGCAGACCTCATATTAATAAAACTACCAGGCTACTCACCTGTCCTGACATCAGAGAAGACAAATCTACTAATTTATAATCTTGAGAAAGATAGTGATCAAAAGATGTACAGAAGTCATGCATATTAACCTGGGAAATCTAAAGGTTCATTCAGTTTTGGGTCAGGACCATTTTCTCCTTCCTATTCTTATTCTCCCACCCCATCTTAGCTTTTATTAAGTAAACTTCTTTGAGTAATCTCTGAACTCAAATACATTTTGTTATTCTTGGCTGCTGTACTCATGGATATCTCACTTCTTTGGGAAAATGACCTATTAAGTAAAAATGTGAGAAGTACAATGCCAATTTACCATAGTTTCTGAATCTCAGAACACAGATTCCATTCATAAGATGTGAAATCAACATACTGCTTCCACTGCAGCTTACAATTAGCTCTGGATTTTTAATTTTGGTTATTCAGCCCATTAGAAAACAAGGTAGGAGGTTATTATCCTTTGTACACCTTATTTCAATTTTGCTGGGACTCAGAAATATAGCCAGTCACAGGAAAGAATTAATATATGAGACATAGCATCATTGAGGTAGATACACATACATTCACCAAAAATACTTTAATGCAGAAACAATGTGTGATGCGTATTGTTATTTTTCTTGTTCCTACAGAACTGACTTCAACAAATTTTCTCAGGTGAAACCTTCCAAATTACATGTTTCAGCTGTTTGAAAGAAGAACTAAGAAGGTAAATACAGTATTTCAAACCTCATCACAATTTATTAATGCTACAGAGAGGAATACTGTTCCAGGATCTCTATGCCATTTGATGCTTCAAACCTTTTATCTTCATTATCACCATTGTTTAATGAGACAAAAGCTATGTGGAGTGGCCCCTTCTGTTAATTGAGACAGTAGTAGATCCTACTTAAAGATGCCATGCTTTGGCTTCTCTTAAGGAATCTTCAGCAGGTAAGAATTATCTTGATGTTCCTATTTATTTTCCATTTCTGATCTACTACTATGCAAAATTCAGAGGAAGAAGGGGTTACACGTCTTCAGCACGGGGAGATGGAGTTCAAGGAAGTGAGATGAATTGAAAAAGGAAAAGAAAATGCACTCAGATATGTAACACCCTTTCTCTTCCTGTTATGAGTTCCAGAGAGCTCATGAGGGAATCTCATTGCTTGTTCAAATGCCCACTCATAGCCAAAGGCCAAAGCCCTGGTTTTCATTTCCTATCATCCAACCCTAGTAGCCATACCCAGAAGTATACAAGGTCTTGCATCCAGGATTTATATACCACCATGGAGACCTGGCCTAGCTTCCCAGGAAACATTGGTCAGGAAGATACCATTGTAGCCCAGACCAAAGTCACACTTCAATACAAGTTGAGAGATGTACAAAGAAATAAGTGCTCAGGGCAGTATTTCTCCAGAGAGCTATTTTGGATTCCACATAAGAGTAACTGGTGGCCTTGGATAAATCATTCCTCTCATTTATGTGCTGAATGGGAGAAAACAAGTCAACAACTGATGCATGCAAAAGCATTTGGAGGTGATGGATAGAGACATTATGGTGCATTTCGTCAATGGCATGCCATTAGAGAAAACCATTTCATAGAGTAAATTAAAAAACAAATCAGCTACGTGACACACTTGGAATTGCCACTGACCATGCTGGTTTTTCTCCTTCAAGAATGAAGCTACATGGGACTGACACTGACATTAGCGTGCAGACACCCTTTCCTAGGCTGTCTGTGCTTGTCTGAGTTTTATGCCCCACCTCGCACGTCCCCATACCTATGGCCACTCATGTAACTGGAGAAACCTGTGTATTCCAGACCTCAACTTTTTTTTATTGTTGTCTTAACTATTATTTATATTTTTCATTACCATTTACCTTCATGTGTCAATATCTTGTTTTCTTCACCTAGTTATAAAGACTCTTTCATAGTAAGTACTGGGTCTTACAAATGAAACTTACCAGCACAGCATCTGGCTTATGTGTTCAGTAAATATTTGTTGATTTCATCTGTGATTGATTTTGCCTATCTTTCTCACATACCCGGCTGTTATTTGCCAAATAGTGATTAATTCATTAAGAAGGTGTTTCTCTGGACCTAGATGCTGGGAATGTGGATAGAAGGCATGGTCTCTGACCTTGGGGTCTCTATGCAGACAAGCAACAATCAGAACGTGGCACAGCTGGATGTATGTGTGGGAGGTTATGGCAGCACCAAAGGGGGGTGTTCTGGGTCAAGGTAGGTTGGGGGATCCAGAAAAGGCTTCCAGAAAATAGGAGTCTCTTTCAGGATTATGTAGTTGCTACCTAAACATGATAGTCCATTTGTGCAAAGGCATTTTGGTGAGCCCATGCAAACAGGGAGCATTTGGGTTCCAAGTCATTTGTGATTTTAGGATCTCCAACTGAAAAGCTCAACCTATTCCTCCCAAAGTCATCAACTAAGGTCAGGACAGAAATGGGCTATGAAACCACAAGCCCCTTTCCCTGTGGCAAGCAGGCTCCGAGAGTGTTCAGATGTACCTCATGGTAACTGTGGCTTCATAAAAATCTAAGCTGATTGATGGGAGGAGGCTCTCTGTGTTCATGTGTTTAGTCTATCCGTGCTTTTAGTTCCACTGTGGCTGTGCTTCCTAATGGAAATGCATTTCTTTCTCTCACCATTACCCAGATATAGATGCTGTCAGATATGAAAGAGCCTTTTACCTCAAGATTTTGTCTTGTAAGGCGTCCTTAATTCAGGAAGGAAATGAGGAGGAGTTGACAAAACCCACCACAAATATTTTGTCTGATAGTTCAGAGAGAGAGAAAGTTAAAGAACTCATTTTCTGTATAGTTTCTTACACAGCCCAGTTCAGGCATTAGCTTTCTCTCATGAAAGGCTGTGGTCATCAGAAAATAATATAAACTTTTGTTTTTGCCCTCTGCCCCTGCCTTTTTTTCTTTCTTTCTTTCTTTAGGAAATTACAATTGACAGAATAAAAATCCTCCACCCAGGGTCCTGTCGATATTACCATATCAATTCTGACAAATCCACTGCAAAATGGGAATGACTCCTTTTCTACAAGTGTGGAATCTGAGGCTGAGAGAAATAAAAGAGCATATCCAAGGCTACCCAGCATGTCTGCTTCCAAAGTTGGGGGCTCTTACCAACACCCAACAGCTTCCAGACCTGACATACATACGTATGTCAAAACGTATGTCAAAGAGCCATCATGTTCTGAGGTAGAAAAGGTAGAAATTGAGCACCCATCTCTCTTGTAGAAGGAGGAATTGGAAGCCTATCGGAATTGTTGCAGGTGGATGGGTTGAAGAAAAGGAAAATGAATCTTCATGGGAACATTAATGGGAAACCTCAGATTCTGAAGTTTCTTTCAAATAATCTTGTTTTCTCTTCATAGATTGGCAGCTTGTCCTGTGCTACAAAATCACACTGTCAGGCCAAAACTGATCTCTCCATATTTGATTATTTCTGAATGTCAAGCTGAAAAATCAGTTCGTGCTCAAAATGGGACGTCCAAATGCCAAAGTGGAGCATTATCTTTGAATTGCTCTGTGACCATGGTGATGCCACTGACCCTCTCTGAAGCTCTCCTATCTCCAGAGGCTGACTTCATAGGGGCACCAGCGAAGACTGGAGCTTCTCAGGGAGTTTTCTGAATCAGTGTTTTTCTCTCCCATGGAAGAGCAAAGTAGGAGGAGGAAGGTAGAGGGGACACTTAGAAAAGGAAGAGAAAAGTAGCTCTAAACTTCTGAAGAGCGATGCTAGAAGGCCTGCTATTTAATACAAGATAGGAGAAAACAAAACAAACAAACACACAAAGTTTTGTGCTAAGAATCTGACATTCAGAAGTGCTCCTGGAGCCTTCCGTGAAACAACACATTAAGACTATCCCATCCTAGAACCTTCCCCACAAGCAGCTGTTCCTACCCTATACCTAACCAGTGTTTCCAAATGCTCCGCTCATGGCCAAATCCTCAAAACAAAGGAGATCTTAATTCACTTTTGTTTAATAATTACACAAAAAGCATCTTAAAACTTTCAGGGAAGTGGGAATAGGGTATGAAAAGACACTAGGAAGCAAAATAGTATCTGGATGTTGACTCTGCCAAAGCTGCACATCCTTGCTGGATGAGTGTGGGGAATGGGACATTATTCTGAGACACAGCAAGTGTTTTATCCGCAATTGACAAATCCCAAATCCTCCCAGCTTCCGTTTCTCCCTACTTAAGACCTAGGTCACAGTATTTACTTACTTAAATGATGGAGATGAAGGCAGGCTTAAGGCTGGCCACCTGTCAGAATAACAGTGACCTGTTTCTAAAGGGATTTCAGCAACCTCCCAACGTAAGACAAAAGGGGATTGTGTGAAAAACAGATAGAAAATAATTCACTAATTGCACTAAAAGGGGATGCTGAGGTGGCATGGAAAGATTGCAAGGGCAGAGAGATGCTGTGAGAAATAAGCAGATCTGTGGGTGCCCTTCCAAGAAACTTGAAAGAGGAGAAACCCCCTCCTCTTGGGAGATTAGAGGTGATTTTGCAAAGAACGATAGACAAACTGGGAAGTCAGGCTCCCTCATCTGTCTCTCACTAATGTCCTTGGGCTTCTTCCTATCCTTATGAAGACAGGCTTGTTACAGTTCCTAAGCAATGCAAACAAACTTTCTCAGAAGCAATACCACCGCTGCTTTCTAGGTTGGAGAGTCAACAGACAGAACCCTACCTGGAGGCCAGGAACGGTGGTTCAAGCCAGTAATCCCAGAAATTTGGGAGGCCGAGGCAGGCGGGTCACCAGAGCTCGGGAGCTGGAGACTGGCCTGGGCAACATGGGGAAACCCTGACTCTACAAAAAATACAAAATTAGCTGGGCGCGGTGGCACGGGCCTGTAGTCCCAGCTACTCAGGAGGCTGAGGCAGGAGAATTGCTTGAGCCCGGGAGGCGGAGGTTGCAGTGAGCTGGGATTGCACCACTGCACTCCAGACTGGGCGACAGAGTGAGACTCTGTCAAAAAAAAAAAAAAAAACAAAAAACAGTACAGAATCCTGCCTGAGGAATCTAAAGACAAAGCATGGGTGACCTTATTTAACAAACACATGTGCAACACTTACTAGATGTCAGACAGTCATCTCCAACCATGAATTCATATGGCAGTTGGAACAACTTCCTCCTCCTCATCATCCCCATTTTACAGAGAAAGTGAATACCCAGGCAAAGAAATAAGCACTAGTCCGAGGTGAGGACAGTATGTGGGCAGGCATGCTGTCCCAAGGGTCTGTGCTCTTATCCACTGTGCTGTGCTGGGCCTCGGCGGAGAGGATGTGGTGCCATTGCGGTTGTCATAGAGCCACATTGCAGGGTGTTTCAGGGAGCTGCTACTTGAGGGATAGGATATATCCCCAGGCTTGTACCAGTCTCTCTCTCTCTCTTTTTTCTTTTTTTTTTTTAGACAGAATTTTGCTCGTCGTCCAGGCTGGAGTGCAATGGCACTCTCTCGGTGCTCACTGCAACCTCCGCCTCCCGGGTTCAAGTGATTCTCCTAACTCAGCCTCATGAGTAGATGGGATGACAGGCACGTGCCACCACACCCAGCTAATTTTTGTATTTTTAGTAGAGTCGGGGTTTCACCATGTTGGCCAGGATGGTCTCAATCTCTTGGCCTTGTGATCCACCCACCTCGGCTTCCCAAGTGCTGGGATTACAGGTGTGAGCCACCGTGCCTGGCCACCAGTCTTATATCAGCTCTCAGAGGGCATCAACTTATCCAGTCCAGACACAGAATGATTAAAAGGGCATGGGCTATGTACAGATCTGCTTTTGAACCTTCCATTTTTCCTAGGCAAAGTTATTTAATTTTGGTACATCTTACTTTCCTATCTGTAAAGTGGGGCTTCTTCTTCTTCTGTGACCTTACCCAGGATTCTGTGAAGATTAGAAACAAAATACACAACCTGTTCAACAGAGTGCCTGGTGATGGAAGGATAGGAAGTGCCCAATTTGTAAGAGTGGTTTTGAATATTTCCTTGTTGTAAGGCCCAGTGTAGAAACCTCTGGGCATCTGGACAGTGATTACGTATGCTTCGGAGGCAGTTTGTACATATGAAATGGTGGACTGGCTGAAGAAAGCTTTATCCACAAACGAGTCTGCCTTCTAGATTTAGTACACTGGGTAGCTTCCTGCCTCCACAAAATGGAAAGCAATTTTAGTAAGTGCTTAGCTCAATTAGTTTGTCTCCAGACGAACTCTCAAGGGCTGTGCATACATACTTGTCATCATGATAACCCACCTATGTCTGGGAGGCTTGTTTTTCCAGAAGCCAGAGGCCTGAGTCTCTGGCTTCTGGTACACTAATCAGATGAAAATGCCATTCAGTAGCTTACCTCTCACTCCAACCCCCTAGGATGTGGCTTGAAGTGAACACCCTCTTCTACTGATGTAGAAGGTCAAGGAAGGGTGGTCCATTTGTCATAGTATCTCTTTTGGTCCATGTTAGCTGCGACGGTCATGAGCGCCCTCTGGGAAGCCCATGGGAAGCTCAAGCATCTGCTCTGCAAGCTTGACCCAAATGTCCACCACAGCCTATGGTGACATCCAAGATACTTAATAACTATTAACAACTACAACAGACCAAGATGGTTACATGTGAATCTGAGCGTGAATTCTGGCCTAGAACATTCTCTCAAATTCTGCTGGTACTGAAATCAAGAATTCCTTTCAGAAATCGCACCAAAGGATCCACAATGGGTAGAAAGGAAGAAACATATATCCAGAAGACAATCCAATGAGCCCTGACACATAAGACTTTGGGGATGCATTGCAGATCCAAGATGACGCTGTTTTGCCTCAGTGGTTCTTCCGTGTGATGTTTTTTATTTTATCTGTTTTTCGCCACCCTTCTGCCTATCCCCTCTTGGTTGCCACAGCATTTTGTGGGTGGGCATCACTAAACAACCAGTGAGGAGGAGATGGTGGCTGCTCTTGGGGAAGATGAGAATGTGTAGTGATTACTGTGTGATAGACTGTTTCCCCAAACTCACTATCACAAACTTGCCCAAAATACATCCACAGCCTTAACTGCAGTCTCTCTGTTCCTGTAGAAATTACAACGGCCGCAGATGAAATCTAAGGCAAGAGGGATGACAGCATGATGGAAGGAAAGGGCACACTGAGTGCCTTATTGATCTATCTGCCAGCCTGTGAATGGTGGGTAATACAAATGTATTGAAAATTAGGGGAAAAAATCACTTACTCTAATTCTTCTGAAAGGCATTACTGATGCTACATATGAATAAATCCCTCCTTCCTCAGGACGAAACTACCATCCTCCACCAGCCAACCCTCCAAACAGCACGAATTTAAAAATCTTGCAATTTTATTTGCATATAAAGGCCGCTAGATATAGAATATCACAATAAATTTAAAGAAACAACTGCTTTCCTAAATTTCATTAACAAGGTAACGTAAAATAGAATAAAGCTCAACGGCATTTACAATGGGAAAACAGAAATGACTATTAGCGACAATATTTTGTGCTAGCGAAGATTGCATCGACACACAGTGCAAAATGGGAGAGGGGAGAGGAAGTAAGAAGACAATTCGGGGTATTTAAATAGAAAGGACAACTAAGCCTTATTTTAGTTAGCTTCCATTGCATCCATTTAAGTCTATACACGCCTGTAACTGTACCTAGATTTAACTCAAGCTCTTTAAGACCTTGAGTTCTGAGAAAATATGTCAGTTCCTTCCGACTTCTGATGTGCTGCTATACAGCATCCCTTTGCAGTTGTACTGTCCTTGGCAATATTAAACTCCTAACGTAGTCATAATACACAAAAAATACTTATATATATAAACCCATATTGAAAAGGAGTCTGCATGTTCATTTTTTTAACCGTATGAGATACCTGCTCTTGACAGATTCCATTTCTGTATTTTTAAAGCTAAAATAATTTAAAAGAAACAAACAAACAAGAGACCTTGTATAACCACAATAGGAATCTCACTAGCTAAACCATCCTTTAAATGACAGCCATTTTCTTCTCAACGCAGCTTTCTTCATAGTGAGAGTGTGAAAAGACGTCTTTTCCATGCCTGCTTCTGTTGAGAAGATTGCTATAAAACGGGACCATATCTGCAAAAAAGAAGCATTACCAAGAAAACAACAACAACAAAACATCGAAAACTAAAATATTTCAAACAATACTCTTAAACAGTTGTGCAAATCTCTGTTGGTTTTTAAAACACTGCCTACCTGTTTCTTATTTTTTTCTTTCAGCTTAAAGCATATTAAAATAAGACTTTTATCACTTTTTAAAAGAAAGCTTGGCTGTCCTTTGGCGAACACTAACAATTTACAATGGCATGGCCTTTGAGAAAACAGAAGTCAATTTACAAATTCACAATGTTCCTCTGATTTCAAATGGATGCCCCATTTAAAATAAAATAAAATAAAGAAGAAGCACAACTTCTAGCATCATTTGTGTTCCAACAATTTACAAAAAGAACTCACAGGGTTTGGAAATAAGTAAGAGAATGTAAGTTTATAATTAGAAAAATGGCAGTTTGTAGACCTTCCCTCACATTCCAATAGGGCATTTAGAGCTTCAGGAACCCTGTGGGTTTGGAAGGTCAAATATAATTGGAGGGTTGGTCGGTTGAAAGCTGACTGTACACGTCGAGGCATTGATGTACGTTGTGTAACCGTCGGTCATGATGCCATAACCTGTGGGAAGAGAGTGTCACATTTACTGTAATATATACAAATGAGAGTGACGGAATGTAGGGCTGTCAGGCAAGGAAAACAAAAAAATTTTGTCAGTGGGCAGTGAGATGAAATTCAGTTGAGCCTCCTCAGATATAATGACTTTCAGAAGCTACTGCCCAATTTTACTCTATTTTCTTTAAACGGCAGAATCCTCTTCAACTAAGAGCGATTATTTTTTTCTTTATTTCCATGCTAAACTTGTTGAAGAAGGGCTGTGATTTCTTTACTAGGGAGAATAAAGGAAAACTTTTTTTCTTCCTTTTAAAATAGGATTTTCATTTCAAAGCCTTGTGTTAACTGTTGAGTTCTAGGGAATAAAATGAGTGATAGAAGGATTACTCCTTAGGGGCAAACACAACCAAATTCCAAGTGCGATATGGGGTAGGTGAGGGGGGAAGGATACTGCATTGAGAGTTAAGAAATGTAGACACTTAATCTACTTATTTATGAAATAATCTCTTAACTGCCTTTACAAAAGTTAACCATACATGATTTTTGAATTGTGTGGCTTTAATACAATTCCATTTCATTCAAAAGTGTCAACTAATCGCATGCCCAAGTGATGTGTAGAAACATCACCCTAGGTCACTGTTTCCTAAGCCTACCTAGATACTAGATCAAGCAAAAACACTTCCCATGTGCAATATAAACCTTTTGTGATTTATTGGGAGAAAGCTGTTTCCCTAGGTGTTTGGTATATATGTTCCCTTGATAATTTTTAAATATGTTAAAATGTTTAGCATGTTCGCAAGTTTGCACATTTCCCTTAATACCTTATATTTGCCTTATAGCCTCTTCAACTAAGATTGTAATTCTATGTGGGTATCAGGCTCTTATGGTGTATAAAAATATAGCTGTGAAAAAAATAAAATTACCAAGATACACAGAAGTAACTGAAAAGGCTTTTTTCCACATTTGCTAAAATTTCTCCGAGTAAGCCTGTGGAGAACTTAATGAGGGTCAATGGAAAAATCTCTTAAGAAAAGAAAAGAGGCATTTAAAATCTGTGCTGTTCAGTTCTGGGGTCATAAAGTCTTGTTATCTCTCTCCATCAAGAGGTTGGTATTTGCCCTCTTCCTGCCCTCTTCAGCTGTCTTAAGTGAATAAAAGTGAGACAAGTTTATATGAATATGATCTCCTCCCTTTTAGGCAAGTTTATTATTTTGGGGCTTCGGTGGAATTCCCCAATTGTCTGGCTAGTTTAAAGGTAATTAATGATTTTTTTTAAAGATAAAATGCAAACTCAGAGGCATGCTGCAGGAATGCAGACTTGTTTTCAGAATAACAGTCCCCCAGAAATGCTGCTTAGTTTACATATAAGGCCCCACCTCCCTACTCTCCCCTTCAGGCACTCCCCCATCACTGGTGTTCCCTCCATCATACCTTAGGGCAGTATCCTCCTTTACAGGAAGCACAGCTCAAAGCCAGGGCAGGCTGACATCCACTCTCTGGGAGCTGCACCCTGCTTTCCACCCACTCAGCTGGTACCTGCACTTGGAGCAAGCTGAATTTTCTCTGGCCTCAGTAGGATGATTTTCAATATGCTCTTTATTACCCGCCTAACCAGGAAGCCACTGGATTTGTGGGCTTTGAAAAAGCCAACTTTGCTTTTTGCTTCCTCAGGCACACAGCCTTAAACACCTCAACTTGACTGCAGATTCATAAATAACTCCAGAGAGCTGCCATAAGCAGGAGCTGGAGAGAATATAGTGGCTGCCCACGTAAACACGGCCATTGCACACAAGCGTGTGTAACTGGGAAAGTCAGCTAGGGACAGAAACCCTTAGGCTTGCTGAAAGAAGGCTTTGTGTGTCTGTCCCAAAGCCCAGTTACCCATGATTTGAAAAAGGCAGGTTGGAGAAAACCCAGATCCCTTGAAGGTTCCTGTGAGGCTTTTGGTTCTGTGAACCTGACTCAGCTTACCTTGAAAGGCAGAAAAACAGCAACTGGACCAGTTCCCATTTAAGAGAGATTTAATTATTCTGCTTAACCTCAGCCTGAGCTAATAGCTCTGTTGACTTCTGAGAAGTCTGAAATAGTTTTCTGAGGTTAGTAAGGAAAAGTCTACCTGCAAATGTGCAGGTTCCCGCCACTTCTGTTACATACCTTTCACTGCATGTCCCAAGCTATTTTTCAGAGAATGCCTTGTCTTCCTGGGTCTTTTGTGTTAATTCCGTATGAAACACAATATTTACAGGTAGGAGGGGACTATACAGGCTTAAAATATCTTCTAATATCCAGACCTTTTCTTCTAACTCTCTTAAGGAGAAAATGACTCCTTTTGTACATCGGAGTTGCTCTAAAGCAGTGGTTATCAAACATTCCTCGTTAAAGCCCTGAGATTCCAGAAGCTGCCGGGGGGAATGCTGGGTTTGCAATAAAGTAGACCAGACGTGCTTCCTACTTTCCACTCTGCTTACAAGAGAGAAGGTCCATATAAAATATTTATCAGTTTTATATGCAGATATTTCTCATAAGACTTCATCTTATAAAAGGGTCCCGCTGCTAAAAAGTTTGAAAACAACTACTCCAGTTATTCCTAGTTGTAGACTGAGATCATGGATAGAGATATAACATATTTTGAATTCTTTTCCGCTGTTCTTACCTTCATGGATTCCACCAAACACATGGAGCTTGGGCCGGACTCGCCTCTGAACCGTGTTTAACAGCTCCACACAGCCCACTCTTTGAAGCTCCTTTGGAACCCAGTCTCGAAAACCTAAGGGCAAAATGCAATCAATACACTTAATTTTCTTTCTTCAGGTAAGGTTTCATTTAGACTTTCAGGAAGCCATAACTCACAGAGGGTTTATTACATTATCTGTAATCCTAGCCTTTCCATTAAAGCTCACAATGGCTTTTAAGAAACTTTTCACTCGTCACTTTGTCTTCTTTAGGTTCTTGAAATTTTTTTTTTGGTTTCCTTTTTTTTTTTCTTCCTGTTAATTAACATTTTTTTTTTTTCTGTAAGAGATTTGATTTATTCAGCCACGGGTTTCAAATCTTCTTCATGAGCTCAATGACATTTATTCCCGGCAGTCCCATAATATCTCTTTCTCCATCAATTCAGTTACTTTCTCTTTTTTATTATATCTTTCTTATAGCAGTTTACTTCTAAGATGATTCAAAGAAGAAGGACTGGGAGGGGCTGCCTGTAAACTGGTCACAAGATACCCAGCTCTCTTTAGATACACTAAGTCTTACCTCTTGTGGTTCCCGATGACCAAAGCTTTGGAAAGCCAGGTTGTTGCTGTGGTCCTGTCCTCTCCAGCGACAGGCAAAAATGTGACCTCACAGTGGCATCCAGCAAGCTGGGGCTAATTGACTACTTTTAAAGTAAAAGCCACTTAGTTCTACACTTAATGCAGAAAATCCATAAAAACTGACATCAATTATAGCAAAAGTCAGCTATCTGGATGATTATGGCCTGGAATGGAATCCATACGCCTCAGCAGGATAGGGCATAAAGAAGGCAGGTAGGATGAAAGGCTAAATTGTAATCTCTGGAAATCCATTCCACAGCACCATTAGGTTATTTCTATTATTTAGAAATAACTGGGCGGTAAGGAACAGCTTTCTGCTTTGTCGGGCCAAACTGCACACGTGAACGTTTAGCGTCTCTGTAAAGACACATTTGCAGGGGTTTAAGGAGTGACCAGGGAGTCTGAGAATAGATGGAAGTGAGGTCGCTAGCAAAAATCTATTCAGCATTTTCAAAAGTGTTTAAATGGTGGGGCAGAATCCTTAAGCTACATTGACTGGCATATTACTTCATGCATGTGTTTTCCTGACGGGGAATATATTCTATTTCATATACAAACATCTGAGAAAGCATCTTACTCATACCGTAATAGTGAAGTCCCACAGCAGTGTGGTGCCCCTCACCAGTAGGAAGAAATTCAAAGCCAATCTTTCCACTCCCCTCTCTGATGTCACGTTTTCACAAGAATCCCGATAGCTGTATTAACTAAGATTCAATAATACCTTATGAAAACTTTGCCTGACCTTTTATTTGGGAACTCCTTGATGTAGCTGTCACTATTCTCTACTCACAGCCACTCTCTCATTTACTCCACCTTTACCATAAAGAGAGGGATGCTAGCTTCCCTATTAAGAGTTCCTGGGATGTCTAAAACCCTTGGAGTCTACAGTTCAGAGTTACTCTTATTGCCATTTGCTTTTATACCAAAATCAATGACTTGGTAAGTTTGTTCTGTTCAAAGTTATATTTCAAATAATACCCCAGTCATGTAAATGTTTCTCTGCTGAAGATGTCCAAGTCCCTTGAAATAAACAACCAAAGGGAAATCATGCCTGCACTCAATTAGGCTGCTCAGACAAAAGGCTGAAGGTAGCTGAAAAGATAACTCTGTAGGGTGCTCTCACTGGGTAACTCATGCTCATCAGAATATTTACCTAGCAATTTAATGATGTAGCTACTCTAACGGTTGTAAAATAGGGAACTTAATTAATTATGACTTGATAAAGGTTGTTGACAAGTGTAATATTTTAAAACATGGGTTGGGGTGGTCTGGGGATGATGAAAAAGCATGGGAATGGTGATTCTGAAGTGTTAAAAAAGTGAGGAACTGCTGATCCTGTGCAAATCTGTACAATTCCCATGTCTGCAAGAGAGCTGGCTCTTCTTCTCTTACTTCCCCCATTACTAAAATGTGCCACTATGGCCTCCGCTGTGGTGCTCACTTCCACTGTTTCTTTGTGAAACATGGGCCACTTCCCTTGCAAGAGAAGGAGAGAAGCACCAAGTGCCTTGGAGGAGAAAATATCTACAAAGGTTAAACCTGCATTAGGAAATGAAGGTTAGCTTTTCTTTTCTTTTAGGGATGACAGAGGAGGGGAGTAACATGGATAAAACCCCAAACCACAGGAAAATTTGTGGAAATTATTTATATTTGTATAAAGTGTTTTCCCCCCTCTCCAAACCAACATGATTAAGAAACTCTTTAAGCACTGTACACTGAAAAATATGTTAAAAGGGTAGATTTCATGTGATATGTGTGTATGTGTGTGTGTTTAGCCCCAATTTTAAAAAGAAAGAAAAAATCGAACACTCTTCTATTAAAAGTGGAACATCTGAATTTCTTGAGCACACCTTAGTTGTTTAGAAAGGGTGCTGGCATAATGAGTACTGAGTAGATGTGGAATCAGGGTGGTAGTCCTTGTTGAAGAATGTTCTGTAGCTAAACCAACAGATAACAAGTTCGTGAAAAATTAGAAGATAGTAAGTCAAATGATCATTCTCTGACCCGTCATGTGGCTCACTAGTGGGTAGGCTTTGAAGCACACAGACAATGTAAATCTGGATGCCGGCTCCATGTGCCTGTAGGATAAGTATCCGTAAGTCACTTTCAGCGTAAGTGCTTACTGGAATACCTCAGCTTAAAAAAAAGGATTCTTTTCTAAAATTATCAGCTCAAATGTTAAACTTTAAAGGTCTCCCAGGTTCCAGCATTACATGGAAAAGGAAAATGAGCTCCTTTGAACAAAAATTTCCATCATTTCATTGCCATTCAAAAGCCCTGTGATTGGGAGGTCTGTATCTTCCTTCCTTTCTCTACCCCACCCCCTTACTCCAAAGTGAATACAGTTCTTAAAATAAATTATCAAGCTCAAAAGACTGTGGTGCACCATACTCATTTGATTTTTCCCTGACTTGACTAAATCAAAAAATTTAATTTCAAGAACACCTGTAAGCCCAGCAGAACTGCTGAGTTTAATTATCATACTGAGTTTCTTTAAAGACATTGACTTTTCTTTTCGTATTCACTTTTTTTTTTTTTTTTTTTTTTTTTTTTTTGGAGGAAAATGATTATGTCCCTGAAACATTATTCATTATGCCTGGAAAAAAAAGGCATCTGGATGACAAAGGACAACCTTTGCTTCACTTACCTAGAGGAGGTCCATGTGTCATGAGTATGTCAATGCCCTCAGGGATGAGGTTCCACTTGTCCAGCAGAGACTGACCTCTGGGTAGGTTAAAGCCCCATCCATTAAACCACGGGGTCCTTTGGGGGAGATAATGCACATGGTATCAGGCCAGCAGAGCCACGGCTCCGCTCTGCAATATTTCTCTCTCGCACATTCCCCCACGGTTTGCATTGCTCTCTTTTCTCTTTTTGATGGTTGGCCCTGGCAGCAGGATGCTTTTTTGTTGACTGCTTCAAAACCAATCCATTTGAAAGCAAGCGTGGAGCCTACGAATTGTTCCACTAGAAAGGGGCACAGGAGCCTTTACAGTGGAGACTTTCCCAGCAGGCCTCTATCAAAATCTTGACAATGCTTTGTCTTCCCCCAAATCTCAGTGCTTCCTAAGATACCCAGCCCTGATCCAAAGCATTTCCACCCTTCCTGTAGTGCCTCACAGCTAAGAAATTCTGCAGTACTCCTTCTCCCTCGCAATCACTGTGGAACTACTTCTTCAGAAAGATTCTCACTAAGTCCTTGGAGAAAATGATGAGGGCTCTGATACAGACACCTCTGTCCATTAAGATGGTTTGTATACCCTGGAGTGAGATTTCCAAAAAAATATGGGGGCTCTGAAAAGTGAGAAGGAACATAGTAAACAGAAAGTAAATGTAGAACTTTTCTCCTGCCACCAAAAGGAAGATTTGGGGACATCTCTGGTCACTCTGGAATCTACTCTCCTGACAACGAACGTGAGCTTTTTCCAATCCCAGGAACTTCTGCTCCAGGAATGAGTTTTTGAGATTGATGTTCCATGTAGAAAGGAATGAGTCTTTGTCCATCCACTGAGCATTTCTGATTGGTGCTGAAAATGTCTCTACCATTGTAATAGGAGACTGATCAATTTCTCTCTGCAAATACTATAGGCTAAATCACATTAGAACTAAGTAGTTCCCAGTGTCATCCTATTCCAAAACGTCTAGATCTTATCAGTATTCTTTAAAACTGTTCTATTTTGTTCTGTGGGTAAATTCTAATTTGCTAAGACATACATGTAACAAACAAGTTGGTCAATTTTCTGGCCAAGCCCAACTTAACCCTTTCAGCTTAACCCGCCCCTTCCATGCCAAATGAAAGAGGTAAACCTGTGTATAAGGTGACCCTAACCTTGTCAGTCACAGCTAATCAAATGGAGTGCACCCTTATTTAAAGCCAGTCACTGGCCAGACTAATCAGATTCTTTCAAGAATTTGAACTTAGAAACACTGACACAGCATTCATTTGGTGGTGGACACATATAGTCAAGACCAGAGGGAGAAGAATGGTCATCGAAAGCCATACAAAAATCTGTGGTACACGTGCAAACTTCAGTTCATGCTGATATGGTGGAGAAAGTTCCAGAGAGGAGACTGTGTAGCCCTAGCCAGAAAAGGAGAAACCAGGAAAGTATCAGACTTGCTTCCTAACCACTTTCCAAATCCTTAAGACATGCCCAGGGTGCTTGCTCATAACAGAAATAAGAATATGAGAAGAAGAAGAATTATTATAGCTATTGTTTTATTTAATGCTTTTTCTGTGTCAAGGTACCATTCTAAGCACTTTATTTGTATTAACTCATTTAAGCCTTGCAGCAAACTCACGAGGTGGGCACTATTATCATCTCTACTTTACAATGAGGAAACTGAGGCACAGAGAGGTTAGGTAAACACAATTAACAACTTGGATATAAACCCAGGCGGTCTGGTTCCAAAACCAATGTTTACCACCATGCAATTCCTCTTCTTATATACTATCTGAATTAATTTACTCCTTGCTCTGGGTGAGACTCTTCTGTACTCTTTCAAGTTTGGGTATCTTGTTGCTTGAAGCCTAATGAGCTCTGAACTGGAATAATATATCAATTTCATGGTTCTGAAATCCAGTAATAACATGGTGGAGTGGACACCTATTGTTTTTGCCTGTTCAGATCTTGCCTCCATCTTTTGGTGACAACATCTGAGTTCGTTTGGAGAACCACCCTTTCCCACTCAGTACATGTGCTTCTGGTAAAACTGATTCCAGCGCTGCTCTAGACTGGGTCTCAGGGATGTACATATGACCCAAGTTGTGTCAACGAGGGTCACCATCAGGCTTTGGTTGGTGCTATCTAAGAAGAGGTCATGGTTTTTCTCTCTGGGATCCTGAGTCTTAAGACTTATATGAGCCTGGAATTGCCAGGGAGCTATTTTATCTGTCCTATAGATAGCCCTTGCTTGAGAAACTACCACAAGAAACCCCAGACAAAAAAAGAGAGGGCTCTAATGATGTTGTTGAACGCGTGGATCCAGCTTTACCCGAAGCCAACTGAACTTTTCCTTCTACGAGCCAATAAAATCTTGTTCTTTTTATTAACTTTAGTTAGATCCTGTTTCTTGAAACTTAAGAAGTCCCAATATATACAATTATTGTATGCACTTGGGATAAGCAATAATGTCTCCTCCACTCCAAGATGTCCACATCCTAATACCCGGAACCTGTGAATGTTACTGTACATGGCAAAGGGAAATTAAGGTCACTGATGGAATTCAGCTGACCTGAAGATACTAAGATTATCCTGGATTATCTAGGCCAGCCCAACGTAACCCCAAGGGTCCCTAAAAGTGGAAAAGGGAGGTGGAAAAGAAGATCAGAGTGATGCAATGTGAGAAGGACTCAACCTGCTATTGATGGCTTTGAACACAGAAGGAGACTAGGAGACAAGGAATGTGGGCAACTTGTAGAAGCTGGAGAAGTTAAGAAAAACTCAGATCTTCCTATAGACCCTCCAAAAAAATACAGCCCTGCTGACACCTGGATTTTAGTTCAGTGAGACCCATGTCAGACTTCTGACCAATGTATTTGTAAGATAAATACGTGCTGTTAGAAGCCACTGAAGTTGCTGTGACTTGATAGAGCAGAAATAGAAAATTGATACAGTACCTACAACATCTGAGCTGGCTATAAAATGCAGGCACTGGGAGTGGCCCTGGGTCTCAGCTGACATATGGCACATGGTCAGTCAACACAGCCCCGCCCCAGCCGCACTGCCTTGCTCAGTTAGATGCAGTGCTTTTAGAGAGGAGAAGGTAGTGCTCTCTTTCCTACCTCAATTTGCTTGGGAGGCATCTGGCATTGGAAGCCTGGGGATAATGCCAGGTAGACCCTATTAGAGTTCAACGAATTGGTCTTTCTCTCTTGTCCTTTAAGATTCTTCACCTTCAGGTTCTTAAACATTTTTATTAGAGTCTAAAATAGAGCTTTTCTCATTCGGGATGCCCATCCTTCCCCTTCATTTTACAGTAACCCTCTTCTAAGGTTTGTCTTAAAAGTAAAAACAAAACAAAAAGGCAACTTCAAAACCCAATGAAAACTCAGTGAACATTTTGGACAAAGAGAGGCAGAGAAAAACAAGCAAAAGCATCTGTTTTGCTAGATTTTGAAAACAAGTTTCTGGGCCTATGGTTCTCATCTGGACATCTGATAAAGAAGGGTTTTAACAAGTCTCAAACACACTCAGGTAGTTGGTACAACGAGGGGATCTGATCTTGCTGTCAGCGAGGACAGTCAACCTTTGATCCCACGGGACACCCAGGGGCTTCCAGAGGCAAAGGAACAGGGCTTAAATTTTTCAGTCTTTCCGGTTTTCCCTTGCAGAGTTTTCTCTTAAAACTCCAAAGCCATATGCCCCCAGGAAATCCTCAGTTTTATAAGTGCTCTGTAAAAGATAAGACAAACCTATGGCCTATATTTATAGAGACCCCAAATTTCATTTGGTTAATGTTAAACTGTGACAAAATCCAGAAGTTTCCAAGTTAAGGGTGAACTTTAACAATGTCTGTCTTTTATTTCAACTCAGATCCTTATGTGTGAGAAGAAGAACAGTTCTATTCCAGGAAAAAGAAAAAAAAAAACATTTATCACGGCCTTCATGTGCTTTTACATAGAGCTTTTACGTAAGTTATTGGATTTAGTTCTTCACGGCAATTTTTAAGGTAGGTATTATCAACTCTATTTTTAGTTAAAACTTGAACATCAGGGATATCAAGTAACTTGTCCATGTTCCCAGGACCAGTAAGTAGTAGAGCCAAGATCTGAACCTGGATCTGCTGGCTCCAAAGCTTGGGTTCTTCCATTGCACAATGCTGACCAAAACCTACTAGCCAAATTTCAGTTTTTGCTCTCACATAGGTAAAGTAAAAATAAGGCTGTTACATACAGTATCTTAGTCTGTGTACTGTACAACTCCAAGAGGTGCCATGGAATTGTGCAACTGTGGTGGCCTTTGGTAAAACATAGTATGCTATGGCTGTTCTGGGGGCTTTCCAGTCCTCTAAATCCTCTAGGTAAGGTGTTTCCATAAGACAGTGGCAGGCAGTGGGAAAACCAGCCCACTGATGGATTCCAGAATTATCTCAGCGTAGCATAACAAATGGGGCATACAGAAGTAGGGAGATGTGTGTGCTAATTTTCATGCTATTAATTCACTGGTTCACCTGAAACTTAGGTTAGCAAAAGCTCCTCACTGGTTCAGTTTCCTCACCTGAGAAATGAATGAGTGAATAGACTCAATTACTGGATTTCAAGATTGCTTTTAGGTTGTAGAAATCTTATGCAGAAATACAATGCACAAAGCAGGCAAATGCAAAGGTGGGGACTGGGAAGAAGAAACTTGGAGCCTGCTCACTCACTCAGCTCCCTCCTCCTTTCCAACCTCCACCTCTGAGCACAGCTGGCCAAACCTGCCACTTGATGATCTTTCCACAATCTAAAAATCCTGATATTTTATAGTTCTGTGCAGATTATCCGTGTTCTGAGTAATTGCAGTGAATTGCTCTCAGTGAATTACCTAAACTGCTTGTGAGGGACCAAGTCTAGTGTGACAGAAATATCTATACAGAGCAGAACACTGAATGTGTCAGTGCCAATGAATAATGCTTTATCCAGTTGAGTTTCAACCTGAAACATGAAACCCCAGCAGTGAGCCCATCAGGGGTTCACTGGAAAATACGTGCACAGCCAACCTCCAGAGCCCCACAATGGATTTTGTTGTGTAGCAATAGGGGGCGAGGGGGGGAAGGAGGAGGGGGGAATCCAAGGGAACAATGTCTATTGCTTCAGCCAAAGGACTTAATAATTAGCTGTGACTAACAGATACCACATGGGAACCAACTTGTAAGAAAATGTCCCACAAAGCACCCTATTGCCAGTGGGCCAGTTTGAGCCTGCAACCTCTTCCCTTCTAGGGAGAGACTCGAAAACTAGAAGGAAGGGGAGCAACTCCATCTGCCTGAAGCCACTGGACCAAAGACTCAGATGGATGGAAGCTGGGTATGCTTTCAAGGCACCCTCCCCCTTGCTCTTGAAATTGCAAGCACTTGGCCTCCCTGGGCTGAAATTCCAGGGGCAGGGGCTAAGGGAGTTAACATAGGCAGAACTTACTCCAAACAATGTCAATACAAAACAGGTTTTCTTTAAGGAAGCAAGTTGGGACGAAATCGCTGCAAAGGTCATCTGTGTTTGCAGTACACAGTACGGTGGTGCAGGCAGAAGGGAGCTGCCAAGCCATAAATCCAGGGAGGCTTGGACAGGTGAATAGCTATTTACTCCCCCACAAACTTCAGTGGGGGCTGGGTGCGTCCTAGGAAAGCAGGATTTGGAAACAGGACATTGGTGCCTCTTATCCTCAGGTGGGCTAGTCAGCGTCACAGCCCTGGTGTTACAAATCAACATCCACAAATTTTCAATGCACAGACAGGTCCTGAGCTGGCTGCATCACAAAGACTTGGGTTCTTATTATTATGGTCTCCTGGGCACCTTCTGCAGGAATTACAGCTTGGAAGCCTTGGGGCAGCTCTGCTTGGATTTGGCACAGAAGCTGTGAAGGGGAAAGTGCAAAGATCACATAGCACCCAGACTTTAGGAGCTGGCAGGCTGGCTGTGCCACTTAGCGTAACGAGGACCTGCAGGCTCTTAAAAAGTTAGCCATTCTTATTCTGATGGCAGTGGTTAAGAGCATGGATTATGGAGTCAAACAGACCCACGTTCAAGTTCCAGACTGGCCAATTATTGGCTTCTCTGGACTTCAGTTTTACAAATAAAAACAGAATGTTTGCCTATGTGGATAAAGTGAGTGAACTTTTGTAAAATTTTTGGCACAGAGGGTTAATGTACCGCCTTTAATTTACATATGATATATATTAACATATGTACGTGTGTGTACATACATACAGACACACACAAAATTGCTCACATTATTTTTTTCTTCCTAGAATTTCCCAAGCAATGGCTCATCAAATCATAGACCCTCCTGCTCCAGACTTTTGAAAAGTCCCCAATGAATAGGCAAGCACTACTGGATGGCTAGACAAAGCCTGATTTCCTCTGGCTGATTACTTATTAAAAGGCACTTTCTCAGTTCACTTTTGAGTGGAAGTTTCTCAGAAAGCCATTCGCTCACTCGCTCATTTGCTCCTTCCCTCACTGGCTCAGTCTTGCATAGACAATCCTGTGGAATGCAAGAGCACAGGGCAAAACGGTTAGTCAAGGCTGCTTAGCCAGCTAGTACAGGTGGTTAGATTTTGACAAGATCTTAAATTGGGGAAGTTCAGACAAGGGGTTACTTTGGGTCCTTGGAATATTTATAACAGGGGATGCAGAGAGGTTCACCGAAGGAATTGACAAGCTACTAATTAATGCCATCACTGCTGCCTGGCACCTCTATTAAGCAAAAGTCAGAAACGGAGAGCCAATTTTCACATACACTTTCTTTTCTAAATGGTAGTAGCCCTTCTGAACTGCAACCTTCTTCACGCCTGGCACTCCTAGCCACCATCGGCCCCTCTCCGACTGCACATCACACCAGGTCCAAGAGAAGCTAATTTAACCACCGCTGGTTAAAATCATACTGCACTTCACAGCGCCTTTCACATGCCATGAAGCTGTCATGATAATTCCTGATCTCTAGCTCACCTGACAGCTCAGCCCTCCCTTGACTGTGAAGCTTCCCCGTCAGTTAGAAATAGCAGTTTCCCTGGCACCACATGTGTCATCCTGAATATCCAGATGAAAGGCAGACACCTGGCCCCTGCTCCCTCCCCTCCCTGCCTCATTTTCCCTTCTTAGCTCTGGATTTTGTTTGGGAAGGCAAGCACCATCCCACCCCCAACTCCCAAGTCCCTCCTCTGGGCAGCCTGGAAGTTCCTCTTCTGCACAATGCAAAAGATGTCTTGCATTAGCCCACAGAGCAACTTCACACCTTGTGCAGCAAAGAGACACACACACACCAATTGACATCGCTAGGAGAGGGAAGGAAAACTTAACATCAGGGCAAGATTTCCACCCTGTGCAGCTGCTTGGGAAGCCTGGCTAGCCCAAACCACCGGCCCAGCTGCCTCCAAAGGGCAGTGCTGGCTTCTCTTTCACCAGCTGTCTGGTCCCATCTCTTCACTACGACTTTGTAGCTTGGTCTTTCGTTATGAGGTCCTTGGGATGAAAAGAGATATTGTTTTGATAAAAGGCAGGCCTGAGTGAATAATGTGGTCTGTGTGTCATGGACAGGAAAGGAACAAATTGTGCCTGAGGTAGTCACCTGAGCCCCATGAGCTACTCATGGGGGCTTCTTAAACCCAGGCAGCACACGCGGACATCTTTACAAACACACCCGCTGTGTCCCTTTTTTGTAACTAATAAAGAACAAGTGTCAGAATTAAGCCTCTGTTAACGATTTTCCTTTCCCCTGCTGGAAAGGAGGTAGTGTAAGCAGAGTTTGCTTTAGAAACCAAGAAACAAAAGACATCATGACCAGTTTTTGAACTTGGTGTGCTCTGAATTATTAAAAATAATCCTACAGTGTCTGCCCAGCCCTCTCAAGCATACCTGCCTTTAATCTTGTAAACAAGTTCATAGCAGGAAGGGGAATATTTTCAATCTGTTTCCTTCTACGCGGCTGTAAGAAACGTGACACCCATCTATCATGCAAAGAGAGCCTGACAGGGCAGAAGAAAGATCATGGCAGGACTTCTGTCTTGGTGGACAGGTGAGGCAGATTTTGGACATGACTTGGTGCTTACATAAGTGGCTCTTTGTTTTGCTGCTGCAGAAATCAAAGGACAGCGTACCAGGGTGCCCTCAGTTAAAACAAGGGCAGGTCCTGTTCAGCCCTGGGACCCTGACAAGAGGAAAGGCTGTGAACTTAGCAGCCCCCAGTGGGACCTCCACTGATGTCCAATCCTTGGCAGGGAGAATTCCTCAAAGAGGAATCTCACAGCTCCCATTATCCAGGTTTGAAAGAAAAAGGGAGGCTTAACAGATGGAGAGAAGTAGACGTAAAGAAAAGGGATATTTGTCTTCTCTTTTCCTTTTTTCGTGGCAGTCTTTTTATTGTGGTAAAATATACATAACACGAAAGTTACCATTTTAACCACTTTTAAGCATATAATTCAGTAGCAGTAAGTATTTGGTTGGTGCAAAAGAAAGTGCTGTTTTTGCCATTACTTTTGATTACTTTCACCACCACTATCCATCTCCAAATTCTTTTCATCATCCTAAATAGAAGGTCTGTACCCATTTAACATTAACTCCTCCATTCCTTCTCCCCCAGCCCCTAGTAACCACTATTATACTTTGTCTCTATGAATTTAATGATTCTAGGTACTTCATGTAAGTGGAATCAGACAGTACTAGTCTGGCTTATTTCACCTTGCATAATGTTGTCAAGGTTCTTCCATATTGTAGCATGTGTTAGAAATCCATTCCTTTTTATGGCTGACTGATATGCCATTGTATGGGTATGCAGAATTCATTTTTTTATCTAAGAAGGTTTCTGAATGCCCAGTATGTGCCAGGCACTAAGCTTAACCAAAGAGAGACCTGGATAAGAAGTCCTAGTCCCTTTCTTTGTGAAGTGCACAGTTACTGGATTGTAAGCCCAGTGGGGATTGGCTCAGTAAGGTGCCTCCCAGGGTATACACTCCTTCAACAGACATCACCTGGATGCCTATAATGAGCCAGGTTCTGGCATGGTAGGTGCTGAGAAAATGAAATTGAATACAGTTTGCAGAACAAATCCACAGCCAGCCAGTTCATAGGTAGCACTGCCCTAGACAGGAGTCTTTAAACTTTGGCCTTCTTTTTTAAACAACCTAATTTCAGAGGAGCTTGGGGAACATCAGAATGATGTGAAAATTAATCCAGCAGTTCTAAATGCAGACAGGCCCTGAGGCCAGGAGGTGACCTGGGGCATCTGTGACAGGACTGGTGTGAGCGGGAGGCAGGTCCTTCCATTTCCTCCTATACATTCCCTAATAAGGCTCTGCAGCTGCAACTAGGACTACAACACACAAAATCCCACATCCTACTAGAGACTGAGCCTGCAAGGGTGGCGTGTCACATGCCTGGTTGGCTCCAGAGCACAGGATGAACAGGACAGGGGAGGAGGTGGGAAGACCGCCAAGTACTCAGGAAATTCACAGATAATACCTGTGCCTCCCCTGCCCCATCCCACCCTTTAGGCATGTCAAGGCAACCAGGCAGGTAGATTGTTTTTCTAACTTAGGTTCCCCAACAAAATAAGAAAAAGAGGAAAGGTAGGTTCAGGAGTAGCTGAATTTTGTCTTGTTACGTAGTGAACTCTCAAGAATTGATGTTAATAAACAAGTAGGAACTGATGAAATCTCTGCCCACCAATACAGGAGAATTCACAATTTTATTATGTTTGGTTTCATTTAGAATGTGTTTATGTGTGTGTTGTTACACATTTATGTTGCTCATACTGGTTTCTTTTGTATGCTATTTAATATTCTAGGGTATCATCAAGGGGATACAACTGGGGAGCATTTTCCTGGTAAGAAAGCCTGCTACCTGAAAAATAGACCCAAAGGGGACACTGATAAGTGGACAATAAAATACCATACAGCCATTAAACGTAAGGTCGATTGGAAACTCAATGAGTCTGGCTCACTACTGTGTCCCCATCACCTGGCACAGAGAAGATGCGTATTTGTCAGCTGAATTGACTTAGGAATGAATGTTCATGAAGAGTTTGTAAGTTCATGAGAAAATGTGTATTCCCTGACGGTCAGTGGAAAAGTAAAGTATTACCTTTCATGTATCACTATGAATTCAAGCATGTAAAATTGCTTTGAAGAAAAGAAACAGATGGACATGCCTAATGGTTAGGTTATCTCTGGAGGTGAAGGAAGAGGGGAAGGATTATGGGTGATGTGAATTTTTTTCCCTTTCTGTTTTTTTTTTTTTTTTTTAATTTTCTATAATGACTATATATCATTTGGGGAAAAGAATTTATTCAGTGTAAAACTCTCCAGATGACTAAATGCAAGTGCAGCATGGATGGAAGAATTTGGAGAATTCAACATCTACTTCGACTCTACTTTTTCTAAGGTGGTTTCTTCCCTAGCTACATCCCTTTAATGCCCTGGGTTTAATTAGTGGGTTTGGGGACTTTTGCTCAGGAAGCTGACATACAGCCTGCCTTCTTTCTCTCTACCGCCCGTTTGCATATGTGGCAATAAAAAAGCATCTTCAGCAACGGAAGTCTTAAATTCATCCATGGAATGAATATAAGCCACATTATTGAGCACCTGCTTAGTGCCAGACATCACTCTGTTGCTGGTATATATCTCTCATCTGATTGAGAAATTTCAGTTTAAATGTACACATTATATATCTGTATGCCACTTTGCTACTTACAAATAATTCTCACATTTATCAGTTCACCAAGAGGTGAGCAAAGTATTAATTTTGGGAAAAACAGTCTACATAAATAGGATTTTGGGGGCCGGGCATGGGGGCTCATGACTGTAGTCCCAGCTACTTGAGAGGCTGAGGAGGGAGGATCCCTTGAGACCGGGAGTTTGAAGATGCAGTGAGCTCTGATCACACCACTGTACTCCAGCCTTGGCTGTCTCTAAAAGTAAAAGATAAATAGAAGTTAGAGTGACTTGTCTAAGGTCATCCAAGCTAGGCTGGCATGAACCAGAACTTTGTAGTGCAATGATTAAGTTAAGAGGGTTAGAAGTTAGGTCTGGATTCAAATTCCAACTGCTTTCTACTTAGCAACATGACCCTGGATAAGCTCATCTGTCTGATCTCAGTTTTCCCATCTATAAAATGGACATAAGAATAACAACCATACATGTGTGTTGTGCAGATTAAATGTGATAATATAGGTAATACATTTAGCAGACAGCCTGCCTATATAGATTAAGAATTAAATGGTGACTCTTATAATCATCATTATGAATGTTAATATCATTATAGATATTAATATCACCAACCCTTTGTTTTTTATTCCCTAACTTATCTTCTTCACACTTCGTATCACCTCCAAGTTTACCTTTTCTCTACTTTTCAGTTGTAGGATCTACACCAAAGAATTGAGTAGATCTGTCACAAAGCAATGGAAGATGGTATTTGATACGGGTGGACCAACTGCGAATAAAAAGAAGACGCTGACTTGGGAGATAGAAAAGAGAAGTTCTAGTGATGACTTTTCTAATTTACTTGCTATGTAACCTTGAAGAGGTACCCTTCTCTGAATTCCTATCTCCTTACCTGTGGAATGAAGACAAAAATTCCTAAGGCTCTAGCAAGACTGTCAAACAAAGGCCTGTATGTGTGAGTTGCAAACAAAAATAGAGCACCTTCTGATAAGTGTCTTCTAATTCCCATGTCATTTCTTGTCCCTGTGGCCTGTTTGTGCCGTTTGAAAGCTCGGGGGAATTGGAATAAGTGACAAGGAGGTCAGATGTAAGTTAAAGTGTTAGCCCCCATTTATCTACCATTTTGGCTCTAAACGACTAGTTTCAGTCCAGACCGATTTAGTAAAGTGAGAAAACTGTGACTGCAAACTGGCAGTACACACAATCAGAGGAATGAGTAAAAAGCTTAGGCTGCCCTTCAATTCAGAGGTTAAAGCAAGCACACAGACCCGGTGTCTCCCTCACTGTGTGCCAGCCAACCATATATTATTAATTGGGCTCAACAAACATTATTGAGCACCTTCTACTGCAAAACTCTGGCAGGGCACTCTGGGGAGATCTAAATGCAATGCGAGGCAATGCCCCACTCTTCACCAACCTGCCATCTGGTTGGGATAACAAGATCGTCACAGGCAAAACTGTTCTCCCCTATCTCGGCCCATTAACATTTCACTGAGCCCTCAAGGCTCAACTCATCATTAGATTTTCCCCAAGAAGCTTTCCCCAATCCCCTCAGCCCTTTGTTTAATCCTCATTTCTGGAATTTGTCATGCTCTGCATTATTACTTGCTTGTGTGTGTCTTTTTTTCAAAATTATTTCCCACCTCATTCCAACAAGCATTTGAATCCACGTCGTGTTATGGGTATGTCTATATTCTCCCAAAGGGTTGCAAACCAAGTCCTATTTATCTTGGTGTCCCCCAAGATCTAGCACAGTGCCTGACACAAAATAGAGGTCAAGAAAATATTCGTAACAATGAAAAAGTCAAGATAGCTTAGAGTAAGTGCCCAAGGGAATGAGCCAGATAATATGTGTGACTGGAGGAGGTTAGGAAAGGGCAAGGCAGATTAAGGTTCAGCTTTTAAAAAGCAAACGTCATTTAAAAATACTGGATTAGACATATCACAGGCCTGTGCTGCCCAATATGACAGCCGTATTATGTGGCTACTGAGCACCTGAGATGTAGCTAGTCTGAATGGAGATGTGCTGTGAGTGTGAAACACACATCATATTTTGGATGCTTCATAAAAAAAGTGAAAATACTTTAATAGTTTTTATACTGAATACATGTTTAAATGATTGATTTATGATAATTGCGTTAAATAAAATATATCATTAAACCAAATTTCATTTTATGTTTTTACTTTTTAATGTGGCTACCAGAAAATGTAAAATTACATATGTAGTTCACATTATATTCATATCGGAAAATGCTGTCACAGGCCATATATAATGCTTATACTATGATTCAGTAATCCCTGTCTAGAAATTACATCCTAATGAAATAATCCAAAATTAAGGAAAAACACCATGCACAGAGTTGTTCACCACAGTGTAATTTATAACAACAAAACACTGGGAACAATTCTTTCTAAATTCTGCAGAAAAGAGAATGGTTAAAAAAATTGCCATGATTGGAATATCCAGTAAAATACATATTATGCAAATGTTAATTCTGAAGACTAGGTGGCAACACAGAAAATCCTTAAGATTTCATGTTGCTTGAGAGAAACCAGCCCACAGCACACACTGCACATCATGTTAGAGTCTATGTACAGTCTGCATCTGGACATGCTCTTCCATTCACCCATTGTACACTTGAGGAACTATGACTTCCCACCAGGTTCTGTATTCAGAAAAAATCAAAATTAGAGATGAAAGAGGATGAGGAGGCAGCCAGGTAAACACACAATTGTGTCTAAAATATATGCAGTATATATATGCAAGGTGAGATGAGCACACCTAAGTTTTCCGAAGCTAAGAAATGGCTGCGAAAATGTGAAGAAAACAGGAAAGCTATTCTTTTTGTCATGGATGATGTGGATTTTTTTGGGGGGATTCCTAAGCTTTCTTGGATTATTACGATAAAAAGGCAGACTAGAGATCAACCTCTGTCTCTACATTGAGTCTCTGACACAGAGCGTGTGTGTATTCTCTGTTGGTGAACTGTTGGCTCTGCGAGGAGCCAGGTAGCACTTAACAGTGCAGCTCTGAAGTCAGACCTGTGTCTGAACCAGCTTTAACGCCTCCAGAGGTTTGAACTTGGGTAAGCTGCTGCACCTCTCTGAATCTGTTTCCCAATCTGTAAGACGGAAATAATTATATTATCTATGGCAATGATATATTGTTGGGAACATTAAATGAAATAATCCACATGAAACTCTTAGCAGAGTGTGTGGCACATAACAACCCCTAAATAAATGTTGGCTTTATTGCTATTGTAAAGATTAGGAAACAGCATGATACATAATTGATCAGAATGATAAAACAGATGGTGGAAACTGCCTGCTTTCTACACTACATTCTAGTTGTACTGGGTCATTACTTTCAGTTTCTAGAATCTTCTATAGCCATTGAATTTACTCAACCAAAGTTTCTTCTTTGTTTTTCCAAGGTTTCTTCGTTTTTTTTTTTGTTTTGTTTTGTTTTGTTGTTGTTGTTGTTAATGCCTTGAAGGATGATGAAATTATAAATGTTCTATATAATGTGATACTGAAATAACCTGATAATTATTTAGGTCCTCTGTTGCTTACTCAGTGGCATAACTCATAAGAGAAAGACTGCACCTTCATTTCAAATTCCACTTTTTTTCAGCTGGGCATGGTGGCTCACACCTGTAATTCCAGCACTTTGGGAGGCCAAGGTGGTTGGATCACCTGAGGTCATGAGTTCAAGACCAGCCTGGCCAATATTGGGAAACCTCATCTCTACTAAAAATACAAAAAAATGTGTGGTGGCAGGCACTTGTAATCCCGGCTACGTGGGAGGCTGAGGCATGAGAGAGAATTGCTTGAACCCAGGAGGCAGAGATTTCAAGGAGCCAAGATCGCGCCACTGCACTCCAGGTTGGGCGATAGAGCAAGATTCTGTCCCAAAAAAAACAAAAAACAAAACAAAACAAAATTTTTTTCCCAAGGGTGTTACTCATTAAGCTCCAATCTACTCAGTTAGAATATTAAGCACAATTTATCAATCTCTAGGTAACCTCTCATTAGTCAAAACTAAAACCAGATCAATTGCTTTGTTGTGTCTTAAAGAGATGCTGATGAATTCAAGGAATCTTGAAAACAGAAACACTGCGTTTTTTTCGATACTCAGTCTTGCTCTTTTTTCTTATTACTAAGCAACTTTGCATGAAAACAGACTCTGTTTTATAAATAGAACATTGTGCAAGGTTTTCTAGAGGTGTCTGCTAAAAATAAAGCGGGTTATAGTTTACTTCTTTATAGCTTTCAAAACAAAAGAGCCTGAGCTTGACTAAATTTGCTATATTTCATTTTTGAAAGGTATCTTTATGTGAGCCAGGTCTGATTTCTTGAAATGAAATTCCCCAGAAGTTAGATTTCCTATATTTATACAAGGCATGCCTGTGCAAAGTAATGACACTAGTGTTTTTTTTTTTTTTTACCATATGCCCCAGAAGGAATACAACTTAGCGATGCTATACTTCCACCCTATAAAATACACAATTCTTTTTTGAAAATTGCTTTCTTCGAAGAGTAAAATAAACATTTTGATGTATATATTTCTAAGTTATCTGCTCACAAATCAACAGTTATTACTTTGAAGCTAAACTACAGGTCCCCAACTTGTAAACTATATTCTAAACTATTTCTAGGTTGCCTGGTTAGAACTAAAGTGTCATGTTATGGAAACAATGCTAGGTTCCCAGGCAAGTCCCCAGGAGCCAAACTAATTGATATGATAACATACAATGTTAGAACAATGCGAACATGGAAAAGAGCCTCTAATCTTCACCTCTTGATACTAGGGACATGTTTCTCCTTGCACTGTTCTGATGGGGGTCCCCAATCTCCAGTTCGGTGATGACTCTAGAAGCTGGGTACAGGGACTATGAGTTGGAGAGAGGTGAACTAAGGTTTCCTGGTGTAACTTTCCAGGGCAGTATTTCTCATACTATGTCCAATAAATCTGATTTGCTGAGATTGTTACACATCAGAAAGCGTTCTATGGTTAAATAAGTTTGAGAAATGTTCTTGCATTTTTCCTCCAATTTTAAGGTATAAAGTGAACATTACCATAGTAAAGATTCTAAGAAACCCTGCAGAAAAGAAGTCTGTTTGACGTAATGGATCATGTTCCAAACATATTGGACTCCTTATAAATTCTGTTTCACTTTTTAAAAATAATGGCTATTCGTAAGAGCTAATATTTACATAAAGCTTGCCATGTAGCATGTACTATATGAAACATTTCATGTACATGAACTCAATACACACAGCATCTCTTTGAGGTCAATGCTGTGATTAACCTTATTTTACAGATGAGGAAACTGAGGCCAAAAGAGGTTAAAGATTTCCAAAGTCACAGGGAGACCTGTACTTAACTACCATGTCAGAATAAACCCTGGAAGCCAATCTCCTTGAATGTCACTGTAGGAAACATTATCCAAAGGGCAGGTCCACCCCTGTCAATGCTCTTTTCTTACATTGGTCCCTTGCTGTCATGTCTCAAGCCCACGGTTATTCTGAAGCCGGAGTAGGAAATTTTCAAAGGGATAAAAGTTTCTCTCTTTTGCAACAGAGAGAGAGAGAAAATTCATTCACATTTTAGAGGAAATCTAGGCTTACTCTATCCTACTATATTAGTTTCCTATGGCTGCTGTAACAAAACAACCCACATTTATTATCTTACAGTTCTGAAAGCCAGGAGTCCCAAATTAGTCTCACTGTACTAAAACCAAGGTATTGGCAAGGCTGGTTTCTTTTGGAGGCTCTGAGGGAGAATCTAATTCCTTGCATTTTACAGCTTCTAGAGGCTTCCCACATTCCTTGGCTCCCAGCCCTAAATTACTCTGGCTTCTGCTTCTGTGGCCACAACTCCTCGCACTCTGACCCTCCAGCCTCCCAGTTGTGGGGACCCATGTGATTACACTGAGCCCTCTCTGCTAATCCAAGATAATCTTCCCATCTCATGGCCCTTAATTTAATCACATCTGCAAAATCCTCTCTTCCATGTAAGGTAACATTCACATATTTCTGGGATTAGGATGTGGACATCTTTAGGTAGGGGGTCATTATGCTGCCTACCACATTGGCATGGCACTATTGATGAGCTGAAGAGGAGGTGGGCAGGGATCCAGAATTGGCAGGGGAAGGAGGAAGAGACAAGGTCATGAGTCATATATCCCTTCCTCACTTGCCCTCTTACCATCATCAGCTCGTCCACCATAGCCCCTGAACAGCAGAGGTGAGACAAAAAGAGGAGTGCAGGGCTGTAATTCTCAAACAATGGTGTGTTAACCCCCAGGAAGTAACATCTGCATCCATAGATCATCCTGGAGCAATAATTTTCATTTAAGATAATGAGAATTTTCAACTTTAAATCACAATTTTCATATTAATACAAGCTTGTGCATTTCTAGTTCTGCATAAAAACGTTTAAAAGCTATTCCCAGTTGCCAGAGTATATGGAGATAACAGTCTATCTCCAATAGTAACAGTGATACTTAAATAAATTGATACCTATGAAACGCTTAGATCAACCTGGCCCATAAGAAGCTCTCAGTAAGTGATACCTTTCCGTTTTGTTGCTATTCCACCATCACTGAAACAATTATACAGCTATCTGCTGGGTGCTTTCGATACATTAGCTTCACAAGAACTCTAGAAGATATAAACTGTTAATTTTTTTTTTCAGTTTTACAGATGGTCGAATGAGGAAAGGTACACAGTGTTTCACTCGATTAGGGTCATGCATCTGACTGACAAAGTTGAGATCCAAACTCAGATCTGGTTGCCTTTGGAACCCCCAGTTTCAACATTTCTTCTTCTTCAAATTTGCCACCCAGGTTTCTCTGGGGCGGGACAATGTGTCAGAATCATGAGTTAACCCAGAATTAGCATAGTTTGTGAGTGCGTTCCTTAGAGGCCCTTGTTTGTATGCTTTCTGAGTTATTAGTTCTGCAAAGAACACATTTCTTCTTACTTTCTTCTTTTGCCAATGTTTTAGAAGGCGAGGGACCAGAATTCTCTTCTCTGGAAAGTGGGTGATTACTGCATGGTATCCCACTCTCCCCAGTCCTCTACTGTTTATCCGGTGACACACCATCTCTTATGTGAAAGCCAGTCAAATACCTTCTTCTTAAAGCCTTTTAACAAGCATGCTATCAAAAGTGGCAATGTCTGCCTTTTTCAACAAATTTCCAGAAGTCAGGTTTTTGCTGGCTCTCCCTAAAACAGAAAACTTTGAACCAGTGGCAGTGACGCTCGATCACGGTGACTATACGTTTGGAAGCATATCCAATATACACACAAAATCTGTGCTGCTTCTGAGGACTCTGGCTAAGCATACTACAGTGAGAAGGAGAGAAAACTGTATTTCAAAATCTCACAAAGTTGAAGAGCAGGAAGTTTTGTGAGTCCAAGAGCAGTGACAGACACTGGACCAACAAAACCTGGCCACCCATCATTCACATCCCTTCCCTAGACTGGAATCTCTCCCAACTTTGTGAGCTGGCAGGAACTGTGGACTGGAATTTCCAGCTCTGCCTCTACCAACCACTGCTAACTCTGCCCTGCAAACCTCAACCCCATGTCAATCTGTGTGCAATGAAATCAGTAAGTGGCAGAGCTGGGATTTGGTCTCAGATCAGCCTGTCTATAAACCTCATGTTTTTCCCCCTAACAAGACACAGGGCAAAGGAGGTGAGGAAAACATGCTCAGCATAGCACAGGAGAGACGCCAAGATCAGGAACCAAGAGACCTGGGTTTGCAACCTCAGTTGTGTCACCTGAAGTAAGCTACTAAACTCCTTTACGCAGCATTCCTTCCTCTGGCTATTAGTGTTAAAGTTTAGCATTTTTTTTTTTTTTTAAACTAACTGAGAATGTAATCTGCCAACCCGAAATAAGAGAGCTTAGTATTTGAATTACTTCATTTTCTTTAGAGTCTGTAAATTCTCTAAACTGTAAACCCCCAGAGGGGAGGCATTTTTGCCTTTGTTGTATCTCCAACAGTCCCTGTCACTTATTGAGTACTTGATAAATATTTATGGAATGTAAGAACCAATTCTGGAAAAGTAGCATCCTGTAATGCAATGTTTTTCAAACTTTAGAGAGCATCAGTCAACTAAAGCCATTCCAAGGTTCTGTGGCTCCAGGATGGAGCTGAAGAACCTGCATTTCTAACAAGGTCCCAAGAGATGCAGATGCTGCAGTCTTGGGACCAGAGTTTAAGAAGCACTGTTGTCAGGGTTAAGAGCCAGAGTCTAAGGCAACTCTCCTGAATTCAAATCCTGGCTGTTAGCTTCATTTCCCTCTCTAGGCATCAACTTCCTCATCTGTAAAAATGCAGCTAACAAAAGCACCTACCGCACAAGGTCCATGAAGAAAAAGACTTTGAACAACCTGGAATGTAATAAGCATTTTGTTTGCTATTATTATTACTGTGGGAGTTTTCTCTCCTGCTTTGATGTTTTAGCCTGTGCTGTGTTTATATTTGTTCTTCAAACAACAAAATGAGTATGTATAATTCAAAAATCCTGGACAGTGCTGGGGCTCACATTTTTCCCATTAAGTCCTAGATGGATTTAGGTCTAGCTGAGTAATGGAGGAGATTTCATATTCAATAAAGCAATATACTCTTAGACTTTGAAAGTGAGCACCTATATTTTCCAAATCAGGCAACTTCTAGGTTCCAGAGATAAATAGAGGCATCATCTCCTGCCTAAAGAGTGTGACATGATGGCCATTCTCTGGTTGGTGAATGCCATGATGGCTGTCACCTCTCTGAAACTGCCCGGGCTGGCTGTGGGAGGGGAAGAGAGCTTCCTCTATTTAAGCGAAGGAAATTAGCAGTGAAACAAATTAAAACAACAATCAGATTTAAGTGTCCTCTATCAGGAAATTAACTTTAATGAATATTGTCATCACCAGGCCTACCTCAGCATCACTGGACTCAAGCATTGGGATGCAATAAAAAACTGTGACCTAAACACTAAGTTACCTACCCACAACTCAGAATGAATTTTCTTTTTACTCCCTTATGTTTGTTTTAATACATCCCATTCCCTGTTCATTTAGGTTTTTCTATGATTCTATTAAACTGCTTACACACCTTTGCAAATACGTAAAATTACAATACCTGAAATAGAAGCTAAAAAAGGGACTGGGAGAGAGATTTCCTTGTGTTGTCATTGACTCCTAAGTGAGACCTGAAAGCTTCTATTTTCCCCATCCAATTTCAACCCTAGAATGGCAAAGAAGACTCGGAAGGGGCTGCACTCTGTTTCTAAGTAAGCCCTTTCCTTTTTTAGGAGAATAAAAAACTAGCTTGTCACCTAGGCATGACTCTGTGAGCTGGGGCTCTTCTGGATCCACACTTATCTGAATACTAGCCTAAATCTAGTTGCCAGCCTTCCTCTACCCAGCTGACTTTTGCACAACCTTTCCTCTTCATTTAAAACACCTCTAGACTCTGTGCTTTGAAATTTAGTCCTATGGTTCAGCTTTCATCTTGACTTATTATCCCTGGAAAATCAAGAGCAGTAAAATGGAGGCAGATAGAAGAAATCTGACTTCACCGAAGAATCCTCTGACTTGTTAACAAAATGTGCTTCCAGGGCCAAGGAGCAGGAATCTTGGGGGAAACAAAGCTGATACGGCCTGAACAACCTAACCCAGTCCAACTGATAGCAGCCCAGGATGAGTAACAGCATAGACTCTGGAGCCAGACAATTGGGTTTGTGTCTTAATTCCACCACTTAATAGTTGGGTGAACTCTGGCATATCTTCCTGGGTCTCAGTTTCCTAATCTGCATAATGGGTATAATAGTAGTTCTTCCACTTCAAGGGATTATAATAAAGCTCAGTTAAAATATGCAAACCACTTAGAATGGTGCCTGACACACAATATGCACTAGGTGTTTGTTCAATGAACAAAGCATACTGAGCCCTACTATGTGTCAGAGATGACCAAGAAATGACTCTTATTCTCAAGGAGTTCAGATCCAGTAAAGGAGACAGACTTGAGAAGAAGTGTGGTGAGTGAGCATGGACTGATATACTCACTTATAACAGCTTCCATTTATTATTTCATTTATCCTGTTAGGTACTTTCACATTTGTCCTCTAGTTAATCCCTACAAGAGTCCTGCAATTGACTTATCGCAGTCTCCAATTACCTATGAAGAATAGGAATAAGAAAGTTTAAGTTAAATTACTGACCTAATGGTCAAACCAAAGTGGCTGAACTAGGTTTTGGATGCAAAGCTGTCCAACTTCAACGTTCACACTCTTTCCCTTGACAAGATAATGGGGTGAGACACTTGGAAAACGATGTGCCATGTGCTGATGCATCCCAGTAAAAAAAAGGCTGGGCCAGGGGGCAGAAGACCTGTTATTATTTTTTAAATCCATACATAACTGCATAACCTTAGAGAAATTGTCCAACTCTTCTGAGCTTCAGCTTCTTTAGGTGAAAGACATTACTATTCTTGATTGTACCTGCACTACCTGCCAGAATTATTTTGAGATCAATGAAGGTAACAAGGGTAGCCCTAAAAAGCAATTAAAGTGCTAGAGAAGAGTAGGATGCCCTAACTCTAAACCTCAAAGCACAGCAGACTTTAGTGAATGATCTGCCACCCTATCTCTTCTTTGGCTGTTATCATGAAATCATGTCTTAATGAGACTGTAAGCTCCTAGCAGGCAGGGATACCATCTTCCCTTAGCATTTGGCTCAGGGTTAGACCCGGAGAAGGAACATGCTAAATAGTTGTTAACGTATAAGATTCCAGTCAAGGAGAAATATCTAAGTAGAACAAGACAAAATGCTTACAAGAAACTCATGGAAGGGTGTGGAATTTGGTGGAAGAAGACAGACAGGACTAAAACAAATGAATTGGGAAAGGAATGGAGTCTAGTTACGAAGTTTCCTGGGTTTGGACAAACTCAGATTAGGCCCTTGTACTTCCAAATTCAGAAAAGAACAAAACCTTCAAATCTCTAAAGGTTTGCCGATCACTAATTATATGGCAATTATTCTATTTTAAGCATTTGCTAATGAGATCTGGGAAGTGTCTTAATTACCCAAAATTGTGAAAATAATTTCAAACTTGACTCTAGGGCTAGTTTTACTCCACTTAGGAAGTAAAACCTAAGTGGATGTACACAGGGTTATTTTTTATTAAGAAATAGTCTACATTTGCTGGAACTGTAGGCTCAGATGTTTCCTATTACACACTCAGGTCTACAGCATCCTGGCACCTTAATGTCTGAAGGTTCGGGCACATTTGCAGTGTCACTATTATATTCAATAGGCTGCTAGTGGATTTTGGTAATTTCCAGAAAAAGGCAATTTCTTTGATTTATGGTGCCCTAGAAATCCCAGTCATTGCTGAGTGAGGAGAAGGTGAAGCACAGTACAGAAGTGGTAGTGGAGACAAGAGGGCATAGTAAGTATACTACATAATACATGCTTCTTCTCATGAATTGCCTCCTATAGCCCAAGTAAAAGAGAACTTCCTCAGATAACACTACATTGTATCTATATTTATTTACCTTTGTAATTTGTAACATGTTTTTTGATGTCATGAGAGAAGGGAGTTCAGTATGGTAGCTAAGAGCACAATCCTTACACCTACTTATTAACTATATTGCCTTAAGCAAGTTACTTAACATTTCTGTGCCTCAGTTTTCTCTGGTATAAATCTAGGTATTCTGTCAATCCTACAGGCTGAATTACCAGTAATGTAGGTAAAGACCTTGACATTCGTTAGAACAGCAAGCTATGGCCCGTGGGCCAAATCTCTCTTGTTGTTTTTATAAATAAAGTTTTACTGGGGCTGGGCATGGTGACTCACACGTGTAATCCCAGCACTTTGGGAGACTGAGGCAGGTAGATTACCTGAGGTCAGGAGTTCAAGACCAGCCTGGCCAACATGGTAAAACCCCGTCTCTACTAAAAATACAAAAATTAGCCAGGTGTGGTGACAGATGCCTATAATCCCAGCTACTCAGGAGGCTGAGGCAGGAGAATTGCTTGAACCCGGGAGGCGGAGGTTGCAGTGAGCTGAGATCGCACCACTGCACTCCAGCCTGGGCAACAGAGCGAGACTCCGTCTTCAAAAAAATATAAAAAATAAAAAATAAATAAAAGTTTTATAGCTGGGACACAGATATACCTATTCATTTATATATCGTCTACAACTGCTTCCACACCACAATGGCAGAGGTGAGTAGCCATGACAGAGACCATATGGGCCGCAAAGTCTAAGATATTTATTACACCTTCTAGGCCTTTACAGAAAACGTTTGCTGACCCCTGTTCTGGACTCTGGAGCACTGAATGAGTGATGGTTTTTAGGGCAGCTGTAGGGCAGGTAATAGCCATTTTACAGAGAAAAGAGAAGCTCAATGAGGTTAACCTCTTTACTCAAGGTAGCAAAACTAGTAGTGCCAGGCCATGAATAGGCTCTGATCATCTGACTCCAAGTCCAGTGTTTCTTTCCACTGCAGTCTACTGCTGACATGTTCATTTCACTCAATAAACAATCGGAGCTGCCACTAAATCAGTGGTTGAGGCCTCTCCTTTGACTTCTGCATGAGGCATACCTGCTTGTAAGTCCTATCAGCTCAGAGTCACCACAATGATGCATGCAGAGGATGCTAAGAAATACCATTACTACCATGTTTCCCAAAGTGTGTTCTGTGGAATGGTAATATGTCTTGGCTTAAAAACAGGGTGCCTTGCTCAAACATTTATGGGAAAAGTTGAGTTAAAGAGGTGTCTTTACTGCAGGACTTCTCAGAGCCTTTAGTACATTAACAAACGCGTGCATCTCCAAGAGGAGAGAGTGAGCAGCAAATCCCAAACTGACCCATTCCCTGGGTTACCAAGCAGAACTAGTGGTCTTCAGAACACTCTTTCAGAAATACTGCTTTTTGGTCTCAGAAATCATATTTTTCCCACATCTAGGAAGGGACTATAACTCCCCCTACACAGATGGCATATTTTTTAATTAATTAAAAGAAATTAAACCCAAGGAAATGCCCTTTTAATTACAGCTGAAGCATGTACTGACCAAATAGTTCCCAGGAGTTATTGCTGGAAACACATGCTTTCCAAAACTGCTGAGAAAAGGTTTAAGTAGCAGTTTGTTCTCCTCCTAATCTTCCCAGACTGTCACAATTCTGGGTTTACCGTAAGACAATCAAGATCATCTGTTCTATGTGGAAAATCAGAAACGGAACAAGTGAGAGGTCATATTTTTAAACAACGTCCTCCACAATCGCCTTCCATGAAACCAATCACTTAGAAACATCTGTAATGTATGAAATACTAACAATTGACAATAATCTTGTGGTAATGACTTAATTATGGCTCCAAAAGATGCCCCCTTATTCCAGGAGCCTGGCAACAGATCTGTGATTCTGTGGTTTAGGCTCATATTTCTCTCCCACTGTGTCCTTTAATTCAATCCCAACTCTGAAAGTAGGAAACATTTCTAAAGCTTTGGCCTCAGCTTTTCCAGCACCACAGCCTTCATTCTCTTGCATTCCCTTTCTTTTTGCATAGGTTTCCTCATTCCCGATGCCCAGTGGGAACATGTGCTGAGGTCTCATCACAGTTGTCATAGCCCATTCCCCAGGCTAGGTTAGGCTGCTTCTTATTCCTGATTTATCCCTCTGAAACTCTTATTCACAACCCATGAAACTGCTGCTTCACAGGACTGTAAGTTCCATGGGGCAGAACCCTGTCTTGTTTACCATTGTGTCCTTACAGCCTAATTCAGTGCCTGGCAAGCAGAAGATGTGAAATAAAAAGTTCAGTTTGTTGATCTCTGGCTCATAGAAAAACTGGCTCAGAGATGGCCAGAAGGGAGCATTTTGTATCCTTTCAAGACACATCACTTAAGATAAAATGCAAAAATTATTGGAAAGAAGTTGGGAAGAATGTGAAGAACAACAGAGAAGATCTCCCAAAGATGGCAGTTTAAGAAGAAAATTCTGAAACTCCGGAAGGAGAAAAAGATAGAAGAGTGGTCTCCAGACTGAAATACTCAGGGAATCTTTTAGAGAACAGAGAAATAGAGCCCAGCTAATTAGATCTACATGTGAGTATTTCATCAAATAAAATCTGAATGTTTGGAGACATGTCTCTGATAGGAAAGAGTCTATAGAAAGCAATAGGGGAAGCTTTGCTGATTGCCCACTATGTGAAAAAGTATGTCAGGACAGCAGGGAAAAGGGGAGAGACAAGACTCCTTTCCAGATCCAACAATATCAAGGTCTGGTCAGGGAACCGAATGTGAAAATATTTTAAAATAAAGTGATGTATTGTCATTCACTTATTATTTCACTCATTCAGCCACATAACAAAAGTTACTGAGCATTCATTGTGTATACCTATCAAACACTGGTTAGAGTGACACAGAGGCTAGAGTGACCAACTCCACCTGGGAGAGTCCCAGAAAATATCACATTATAGGTAACATTTCAACTGAGTATCAATTGGGGTTCTTAAAAAAAAAAAAGTTATCACCATTAAGCCAGGCACGGTGACTCACACTTATAATCCAATACTTTGGGAGGCTGAAGCAGGAGGAGGATAGCTTGAGCTCAGGAGTTGGAGGCCAGGCTGGGGAACATAAAGAGATCCCGTCTCTACAAAAATTGTTTTAAAAAATTAACTGGGTATGGTGGCTTGAGCCTGCAGCCCTAGCTACTCCTGCTTGAGTCAGGAGTTGAGGCATAGTGAGCTATGATCACACCACTGCACTCCAGCCTGGTCGACAGAGCAAAACACTGTCCCAAGGAAAGAAGAAAAAAGTTACTGTCATTAAGTCTTCATCCTTATCTTTTTTGAATCAAGTCACATAAGAAATTCTTCAGACACAACATAAATTTATACTTTCTCTGCTCATAGACACACAGACTCCTGAAATCAATCCTTCTCCAAACCTGCTTCCCCATCCACTCTGCTGGGAACCTAGTAGGAAATGCTACTTAAAAAAATAAATAAATAAAGCATTTATGATGGGAAGATTGTAAACATAATAGCAGTTAACACTAAGTGAGAGCTTACTGCTTGCTCCATATCAGGCATTGGACAGAATGCTTTAAGTGCCAGAGCTTATTATTATTACCTAAGTATCAGTGTCTTCTGTTTTCAGTGGAGGTACCCGGGGTTTAGTAAAGTTAGATAACTTATCCAAGGTCACCCAGCACAGGTGGGAGTCAAGCTCTGGTCTGTCTGACTTCAGGGTCAGGCTTTTGTCTCACTGTCTTCCTTATATATCACTTTCTTATTGTAGGAGGGGAGGGACGGAAAGAGAGAAGACTGGGCAGGGATTGCAGGTGGGAGGGTGGGGAGTGAAAGCAGACAAATGATAGACTAATCCAAAAGGTGTCATGGTAATTGGAAAGTATCCAGATTGCAGTAATAAGGACCTGGGTTCAAATCATGGCTCTGTAGAATGAACTCAGGGAATAAGAAATACTTTGTAGGCAGGTGGAGATAATAAATACTCGTCTCCTCCCCTACTGTCTTCTATTCCAAGATGACCAGTAACTAGTGTGATGGATTTTTCTGTCTACTTGAAGACAGTATGAATTACTGACAGTTCTCACCATAAGAAGGACTGCATAACTAAACTGCAAACTCATCTTAAGCAGGGATGAACCCACCTTATGCTTCTCCCTAGCAATCCAAGGCTTGGAACAGTACATTGCCCTCAATCCACATTTGATAAATGGATGAATGCAAATTGTTATGAAACACAAGACCTTCTGGAAAAAGCACTGGTTTCAAAGCAAAATAAATGTCTTTTTTGTGTTACTGCTATCTCACAAGAGTTAAAGCAAACAAAAAATTTTAAAAGAAAATTGACTAAAGCTTATTGTAATGAGTTCAAAAACAAGTCGATAAGCAAATGGCTATTCACTGGAAAAGCAAAAAAGAAACCAAATGGATAGAATCCTTGTGTTAAGTGAAAAGTCTGCTCTTAAGGCACAGAAAGGTAGAACAAACGATACTGTGAGAGAGAGTGCAGACTCAGCATGATCTGCATTCCACCTGCGTGATAACGAAATGAAAATGAAGCCATGTGCTCAGGGCAGGGTTGTCAATTTCAATTGCTCCAAATTGTTTTGCTTGTCTCACAAAATACTTCAAACATATCAAACGCACTTGCCTTCCTGAAGAAGGAGTCCATAACAGGACTGGAAATTAACAGTGGTCTCTAAATTACTCTCAAACACACTGAACGTCATCCTCTTTTTTTTTTTTTTTTTTTTTTTCAGAAAGAACACATTTCTCCAAGATGACCTAATTCCATGATGGCTAAATCCATTTACAACAAACATTCCAAATATACTCACCTCAGAGTTGAAACAAGAAATAAAATGTACATTTACTGTGATTTCAAGTAATGTTACAAGACTTAAAAAGAGGAAATAAATTAACTAATTAAAAATCATTTATTATAATCTTGCTCCCTTCTACGTTATTTTTTGGTTCTTTATCTGCACATTTTGTACTGTGTTGGTTTCTGAGAATTTTCCCCACTTGTTTAATTTCTTCTAGCTAAAAAATATTTGCAGTAAAACATTAAACAATTTTAGATGTACTGACAGTAGCATTATTATCTTAACTTCCCATCACCATGTGTAATATGGAACCAGCCCCTGCACTACCTTAATTAAATAGATTTCAGCATATTCTCCGACTTATTTCTCAGGAATTTCTGGGAGTCAATGATCATCCACATTGGGATAAAAGAAGAGGACACATGGCAATTTCTTAACAGCAACTACATTAATTTTTTTCCTCTTTGGGAATTGTGAAATTAAGTTTGGGAGAGATGAACAGTCCCTTTAAAGCTTCCGTTGTCTCTTTCACTCTTTTCCCCTGACAACACCTAGTCTAGGTATGCAGTCATTACCTGAATGACCTGTGACAAAGAAAAAAAAATAAAGTGAGCAAAATCCAGGCTGGCTTCAGGACAATGTCCACTAGGAGACTCCCTGCCAGAGGAAGGGCTCTGGGTATGTAAGACCGGCAGAGCTGAAATGTTGTTCAACCCTCTCTTATAAATGGAAAACAAGGCTCAAAGTGCTAACATGATTTGTTGAAGACTTTCAACTAATACAAAGGAGCTAAATTCCATGCCTGCTGGCTCCCAGACCAAACATCTTTCCATTCTATTGTTGGATTTGCGTTCTAGTCCAGTTGTCACTAATTAACCTTTTTTTTATTATAGTGAAATATGCACAACAAATAATTTATCATTTTAACCATTTTTAATGTAGTTAGTGGCATTAAGTATACTCACATTATTGAGTGCAACTGTCACTACCATCCATCTTCAAAATTTGTTCATCTTCCCAAACTGAAATTCTACCCATTAAATAATCCCTTTCACCACTCAGCCCCTGGCAACTACCATTCTACTTACCGTCTTTACGAATTTGACCACTCTAAGTACTTCACACAAATGGAATAATACAATATATGTGCTTTTCTGTCTGGCTTACTTCACTTAGCATAATGTCTTCAAGTCTCAACCATGTAGTAGTATGTGTTAGGATTTCCTGCTGTTTTAAGGCTGATTAATATTCCATTTTAGGTATACATGTTTTGTTCATTCACCTGTCAGTGGACATCTGAGGTGCTTCCACCTTTTGGCTATTGGGAATAATGATGCTATGAACATGGGTATACAAATATCTGTTCAAGTTCATGCAGTCTGTAAGCAACTGCTGTCTTCCTTAGTGTCACTATTATCATCTCTCAAGTGGTGACAGTGGTATATGTACCTTCTTGAGGGTCCTGTTTCTAATACCATCATTTCTCCATGGATCACCCAGTATTTCACTCAGCTGGTTGCAGATAGCTGCAAACTCAGCCCAAATGTAGACCAATATAAAATGAATAGCTTTGCAGGCAAAATCAAAGGCCGTGAGTTCCTTCCAGGCCCTGGGAATTCTGAGTGCGGTTAGAGGAGACTGGCAAGTCCCCTCTCCTACTCTCTTCTTTCTAGTGTTTCACCCACTGATAATTTCTCCTGTAAAGACTCATCATTCAGCTCAGCCTGCCTATCACTTATTGAGCACCTAGCAAGTACCAAGCTCTGCTAAGTATTCACTGGCTTGATCTTGGCATCACTGAAATTATTTTTCTTTGGGGGAAAACACTGTAATAGAATGGCATGTTTCTAAAAGTGCTAGATGTTAGTAGGCATGCTTTAAAATAATAAATTAACCCACTGCAAAGGGAAAATACACAATACAAGTAAGCAGAGGAAACAGACAGCCTTCCATCTCTGGGCATCTTTGTCCATGTCTGTTCGCCTGCTGCAGCCTCCATGCTCTGCCAGGCTGTTTCATTCTTCTTTGCAGGCAGGATTTTATATACCTACAGAGCCTGCTCAGTAAAGCAATTAGAGAGCTCCCTGTATATTTCAATCTGGTTAATGGCTTCCCAAGCCATCCCCTTACTAAAGAAGTACATAACAGCAAAGGCAGCCAACGAGCACCCCTCGGATTCCACACTCTCTTAATGAAAGCAAGCAGCCTAATTTGTTTGCCAAGACTGTCAGAGCCCCCGGACGCCAAGTCCCAGCCTAAAATGACTTTTTATGTCCAAGTTACCAATTTCTCTGAAAACAACAACTTATAATGGAAATCTGGACATTTAACTCAATTGCTCTTTTGTAATGGTTTGCATTAGCGTTCTGAGAGGCAAAGCAACCACAAAGTTAATGTATTGTGTTTTCTAGCAGGGAAGGAAGGATGGAGGGAAAGAAAAGCTGTGGAAAACAAAAGGTCATTTTATCTGATAACGTTAAAAGAACATTAGATTTCACTCTATGAACTGGGTTGCATAAATAAGAGGTCATTCAGGTAGACAGGCGGCTGTTTGTCAGGTGGGTTCTCCCCTGCCCTGCAGTGCCTGACATTCAAGTCCTATCTGTATGTGACAGATTCCACTGGACCAAAAGCCATCCTAGGTTGCTGCTGCTGCACACCATGGAATTTCATACAAGTTTGTAACTTCCGACAGTCTAATTTGATAAAAATCCCAAACCCACAGTAGCCCATTATATGGGCAAACTATTCATTTAATATTCACCTCCTTGTCGTGTCAGTGCGGAGGTCATCTAAAGAGGAGGCCTAATTAATCAATCTGTCAGAGGCAATGAGGAGGAGCATGTTAATAGGACTTTTATTTCACCCAGGAAAGCAGTGGCCTGACAGGCACGGAAAATATGGCTTTGGTGTTGCTGTTTATTAGCAATGCTGAGACCAGTTGTAATAGGAGCCAAGCAGTGTGTGGGTGATAAAGTGTGGGGTGTCAAGAAGCGGCAGCAACCAGAAATTAGACTGACAAGAGCCAGCACTTGCTGGATATTGATAGCTGATAAATAGGAAGCCGGGTGCAAAGGGGCATACAAAAGAGAGTGGCACAGCAAACAAGGCTTTGCGCAGTTGAACAGGGGCAAGTAAGAAAGACCAAGTGTGGATTTTGTACTTTGCTGATAGCTACAGGGGTCTGCTTCACAATGAATCTTTACTTCAATCAATCAGTATTTCCTGAGAGGTTTCATGAGTACCTGCCCTAGGTGCTGGAGATACAAGGATGCATGAGACGCCACCCCTACCATCCAGTGCTGCATGTATGATCTTAAGGAGCAGATCTCCTTAAGAATGTGAAGGAAGGGTCAGGCGCGGTGGCTCACGCCTGTAACTCAGCACTTTGGGAGGTGGAGGTGGGCGGATCACCTGAGGTCAGGAGTTCAAGACCAGCCTGATCAACATGGAGAAACCCCATCTCTACTAAAAATGCAAAATTAGCTGGTGTGGTGGTGCATGCCTGTAATTCCAGCTACTCAGGAAGCTGAGGCAGGAGCATCGCTTAAACCCAGGAGGTGGAGGTTGTGGTGAGCCGAGATCGCGCCATTGTACTCCAGCCTGGGCAACAAGAGCGAAACTCCGTCTCAAAAAAAAAAAAAAAAAAAAAAAAAAGAATGTGAAGAAAGCTATAGACCCTCAAAAGAGAAAATTCATATTTACACCAAGGACATACAATTTGCATATAATTTCAGGGAGTTTACAAAACTGAAGTCCACTCTGAGATGTTTTCAGAGACAAGCCCTGGCTTAAGACAAGGGAAATCCCTGGCTGTTGTCACCATTTGCTATACAGGGGGGTATTTTTTCAGATGTGAATGAGCATCATTTCTTGGGGGAGAATGAGTCACATTACAAGGGTATGATTTTCCTAAGAAGAGAAACGGTTTCCAAAGGAAAACTAACAGACATCTTGATGTCACTCACATCGAGCCCCACGCATGTCATGCTTTCAACAGCAACATCCCTGTTGTTGGGAGGGAGCCATGATGTTCGGCGAAGTCAACCAGCCAAGAAATCAACAGCTCCCTGGATTGAGCTGGGTGCTCAGACTTGAGCCTGCAGCAGGAGCACCTGAGGATTTCCACAGACACACCCTTGCCAGGGCCCCACCTAGGAGCCTCACTATCTATGGGCCGAAGCCCAGGTTTCTGATTGTTACTCGGGTTCAATAGATTATCCTGCTACACACTAAAGTGTTACAACTTTATCATATCTATCCTTACAACTGCCATTCAGGAAGTTACTGCTATGAGTCTATTTTGACCTACAAGGAAATGGGCTTTTTAGGATAACTTTCTTCAACAAGGATGAAAGGCAAAGGATTAACATTTTCATCTTTAGAAGGCCTTTCTTGATGACTCAGAGAAGCACTCCCCACTTTTTTTTTTTTTTTTTTTGAGAGTCTCACTCTGTCGCCCAGGCTAGAGTGCAACGGTGCAACCTCTGCCTCCCAGGTTCAAGCGATTCTCCTGCCTCAGCCTCCTGAGTAGCTGGGATTACAAGGCATGCACCACCACGCCCGGCTAATTTTGTATTTTTAGTAGAGATGGGGTTTCTCCATGTTGGTCAGGCTGGTCTCAAACTCCCAACCTTAGGTGATATGCCTGCCTCGGTCTCCCAAAGTGAGCCACCGTGCCCAGCTACTCTCCACTATTTTTACCCACATGCTCTACGTGGCCTTCATAGCACTTACCATAATTCATAACTGCGTTATTTTGTTTTAGTCATCTGTTTACTTGCCTGTTTTTTAGTCTTTTCTACTAGATTTTAAGTTTACCACAGCAGGGATTGTGTCTACTTTATTCCTTAATCTATATCCGCTGTCAAACACAGTGCCTGGAACATGGTAGTTGCTCAGTAAACGTTAATGGAATAAATGAATGCCCCTATGTATAGCTAAAAATTACATTAATCAGCATATCATAAATCTTAAAAAGTTCTGCTGTGCTTGCATATTGAAGGAGTCCAGAATATGCCACCCCCAACTATCCTGCTTTGTCATAAGGAGTATTCTGAGTTGAAGGCAATGGAGAATCAACAGATAGGACAGGTGTAATGGCTCACACCTGGAATCCCAGCCCTTTAGGAGGCTGAGGCAGACAAATTGCTTGAGTTGAAGACCAGCTGAGGCAACACAGCAAAACCCTATCTCTACACAAAAATTAACTGGTTGTGGTGGTGTGCGCCTGGGTCCCAGCTACCGGGAAGGCTGATGTGGGAGGACTACCTGAGCCCGGGAAGTAGAGGCTGCCGTGAGCTATGATCATGTCACTGCACTCTAGCCTGGGCAACAGAGGAAAACCTTGTCTCAAAAAAAAGAAAGAGAGAATCAGCATATACAGGAAAAGTTCTCTGCCCTCCCCTTTTCTGCCTAAAAACAGGGCATAAACTTCCCTTTGTGATGGTGGTATAAATTTCCCCTCCTCCTGAACCAAGATAAAGAGAGATATACCCTATCATGAGAGGTAAGGAGCCAGCACCAAGGTAAGTCTGCTTAAACAGACCTTACTAAAATTGCCCTTCTCTTCCATTAGTTTCCCCCAAAATTTCCAAGTCGTGTTCCCACAATTCATCTGCCCTAGATGCCCAAACTCCTGTTCCTCTGTCTAGTCATATCTTCACAATTCATTGCCATTTGTTCAATGGTATAAGCCCCCCAAAACCACTTTTTTGGGTTTTCAATTTCCTGTGGAGCTCCTGTGCATGTAAAATTAAAATATCAACTATATCTGTATGCTTTTTCTCCTACTAACCTCTCTGGTGTCATTTAATTCACAGGCCCCAGCCACGAAAAATAAGAGTTTCGTGAAAGGGTTTTTTTTTTCCTTCTTTATTCCCCTACAATAAGAACTCATTACTTTATTCCAAAATATTAATTGAGCATCTGCTACTGCCAGGCCCTGTCAGACCTGAAGATGCAGTGGTTAATCAAAGAGCCTAAGCCCTGCCCTCATGGGGTTCCAACAGTCCCACTCCTTGTCTGAACCAGAATAATAAAGACAACAACTAAAGCAAAATGAGTAAACACAGACATTGTGTATAAGTTATTCTTTTATTTCAGGTGTGACACAGAGTAATTTGTATATATTATCTCATTGATTACCACAACTCTCTTATAAATTAGGTGCAGTTATTGGTCTCATTTTACAGATGAAGATCTCAACTTGGAGAAGTAAAGTAAGCCACTGATAACCAGAATTGAGCAAATGGGAGAACAGGGATTTTTTACAATAGCTGGTTCTGGTTCCAAAAGCTGCATTCATAGGATAAGCAATACGGCCACTCCTAGGTGCTTCTAAACACTCAATAAACAAATTCACAGAAAAATCATAGCTGCATATGTGAGCTTCCTAGGGGCCTGCTCAGCACCCAAGTTTTATATTTAAGAGTTTAACACTATGTTTTAGTGGAGTTTTCCAGTTTGCACAGCATTTCCACATTAAATGACACATTTTACTCTCAGAGAAACTCTGTATAGGGTACAGATAGAGTATTAGCCCCCCTTTTCAGGAGAAGTAATAAGCTCAGAGGTGGTCTGGCTCAGGGCCACACAGCCGGTAAACAGTAAAAATACCGAACCTGGTCTCGTAGGCTCTCTGGCTGCCCAGTATTATTTAATTTTTGCATTTAAAGGATTCATAAACTATCCCAGTGGATCCATGAAAAATAATCTGTGAGCACCACTGTATCATAAGACATGAGAGCAACAGCTTGGTGTGGTGACAAGAGCCACATGTCTTCTTCATGCTGGCATCACCCCTAACTAGCTGTAGGGGTCTGAGCAAGTCAGTTCCCCTCTCTGGGACTAGTCTTCTTTCTCTGTAAAGATGGGGATGGGGACTTTGACTACATGATCTATATGTTGTCTTCCAGCTTGGAAACTCAGTGTGAAGCTGCATCTCACCCCTTTATTTTTTTCTCCTTTTGGGCTTCCCTTCTTCACCTTTTAGCTGCTTTGGTTACATTCGGGGGTTAGACATGACAAAACTTAGGCCCCTCTTGTCTAAGGACCTTGGCTGTCAGGCCTTAGAAATGCAATTCCCACTGCTAACCTGGCCCCCTGCAGTTTGAAGTGAGAACTCAGACTGAGGGATGTGGTCTTTGCCAGCAGGCAACATTCGTTATGATGGATAATGGAGATTCCAAATGCCCAGTGTCCTCTTATTTATCATTTAAACCTGGCTGATTCAAAGATTTTGCTAATAAGGAATCTTTAGGGCCAGAAGTACAATCTATTTGGATTCTCAGGAACCCGACCACTACCACCCTCACTCTCGCTCCATGGGAGACGTTATTTTAATGTTAAAAGAAGCCTGTGTTACAAATGTCCACTTAACTTTTACTATTTCCTTGTGTATTTCAACAATATTAGAGAAACTTTTGAACGAATACAATTGTTTTATGCTGTGGGACTCATTATTATGCAATTTGAGGGGTGGGAGGGGACGTTTTTAGGTGCCTGCGAATGCCTGCCGATTAATTTCACTGACTGACAGGCTGCGGTGGGAAGTCAGTTGGAGATCTGGAGACAGCAGACCTATGCCCTAGTTCCAGCTCAGTGCAATTGTGGGCAAGTCATTTAACCTTGATTTCTTAAATTGAGAATGGAATCACACCAATTAATTCGGCCTCAAAGGAATGTGGGAAGTAGGAGGGAGCCGTAAAATGATTCCCATTTCCTGTCTCTTCTCATTTTGCCCTTTTTGCTCACTTATAGCTGCCCAAAGCCACTTCAACTTCACTTCTGGTCACTATGGAAAGAAAGCAAATAGCAGATTATTTCTCTTTTCTACTTAAAAATCTTCAAGGGCTTCTCACTGCCTAAGACTGAACTCCACATTCTTGAGCTCCAAACAGAATCTTCCCTGCACCCAGCGCTCCGGCTGCACTGACCCCTATGTGCCTTTTCCCCTTTCACCTCAGTCACCTTGATCTTGTTTCCTGTTCAGAAGGCCTTCCCTCTAGCACTGCCAAGGGGCCACAGTTGAGTCATCCTTCAAGATTTGGCTTAAACACGATGGTGTCTGTGGGCCCTGCCCAGGCCCATCCTGTGGCACCCATACCTTCTCCGTTCCCACAGCACTCCGACTTTCCTTCAGGCAGTTCCTGCAGTTTTGTAATTCATGATGTTTCTGTGCTCCCTCTGCCTCATTACATCAGTATTTCTCCTGAGGTTTTTTGCATCAATATCACTGCAGTGCTTATCAGAAATGAAGATTCTGGGGTCCAACAAAGTCACACCTCTGGGGTTAATGTATGTACTGCACATGCTAAAGCTTGAGAATGACTGTACTGGTTCATGAGCTCTGGAGTGGCAGCAATTATGCCTGATTCACTGTTGTGCATCCAGATCTGTATCCTTTTCTTGAAGAAGCTGCCTTTGGTTGTCTCGAGAAGGACATTCCATCTAGCAGTGTGGGGATACACAAACTGCTATTAGGATGAAAGAGCTAAGAGAGCATCGCTAAGTTTCTTTGCCAACATTATTCTGTGTGGCTCTGCAAAAAGGATGGTGGAAACTTACAGCAAAAGAGGGATCTGGGGGAAAAAAAAGAGCCTTGTGGGGGGCAGCTTAAGATGGAGACACTGTAGAAAGGGCCCTTCTGGCTAAAGTGGATGCCCAGCACATACTGCACCTTGTCCAAATGTGACTTCCTGATGAAGGTAGCAGGCATTTGCTGCAACGATGCACAATGAGTTATGTGCGGTGAGCACTGAAGGGAAACACAACCCTTGAACTTTTTTTCCTCCTACTGAGAACATTAAATAAATATAAAAGGCTAATCTCTCGGCAGCTAAAATTAAGCCTTTGGTGATCACCAAAATGGAAGCAATATATTCCCTAAGACCTTGTGAGTTTGGGGTTCAAGCTCAAAGGGATACACTGTTATGTCAAACTGAAGACAAAGTCAAAGAAGACTCCACACTTCCAAATTGTTCCAGGTTCAGAAAGATACTAAGGAAACTGCAGATGTGGATGGACTGCCTCTAGACCATCTATTGGCTCTCAAGATATCCTTCAATTTAGTCTTTTTCAACACTGATCTCTTTGAATTGAGACTTCGCAGGAGCCCTAGCAAAATGAAGATGGAGACCACTTTATTTTATTTCTGAGACAATCAAATTTCTCTCCAATAGGGCAATTTCAAGACTGCCTATTTTTGTAAATAGTGTACTGCAACCCCAATGGTAATGTCAAGCCCTACGTACCTACTTCTGGCTGCATATGGAGACATTCTCTCTGAATTCGTTTCCTTAGACATTTGGGAAATAACTGATTTTTCCTTCCCATGGGGAAAAATTGAATGCACCAGAATTTCTGGTCATTTTCTACAGTTTGTTCTGTGATTGCAAAATGGTAGATCTCATTGAACACTGATATGATTTTATCAGTGATTTAGCAAAGAAGCCTGGCTCTTCTGCTCTGTGCTTCCCCACATGGCTTGAAAGGGCAAATGCCCTCCTGCTATATCTAACTTGATTACTCTCTTCAAAGGCTGCCCAGGAATCTCAGACTCGGTCTCTCTGAGGCTGGCTTTGCCCTCCCTGAGGAGGGGACTGGGACCACATTTGAATGGTATTTGCATGCAGCAGCAGGCATTAACAAGGAGGCTTTGGGGGCTCTAGGTGTTGCTGTGACATTCAAAGGAGTTCTGAGGAGTGTCATTTCTTTCCCAAAGAAGTCATCCCTGATCTTGTCATCTCCTGGCCACACACCTTTGTTTCATGCATTTCTCTGAGCAAACAACAACTTCCTCAAAAGATTCGTTTAGAAGGGGGAGGCTTCTTTTTACCTTGGCAAGGAGACTATTGTTGCTTGAAAACAAAAGGAATCTGCACCTTAATCCTGATGACATTGCTATAGGAACCTTATTTACAGTATGTCAAAATCCCGTTCTGTTCTTACAGCCTCATTAAATCTAAGCCTCATTTAACTAGTAGGACATTTTTACAATGGGTTTACTGGCGTACTGTGATAAATGGCTGTCTAACATCCTTCAACAATAGCCGGGCTACAGCCATAACCACGATGTGTATAAACACTACATCAGTTTAACAATACACAGTGCTGAATAGCAGGAAGTGAAGGCAAACATTTTCCCTGAGCGTTTTTTGTATGTGTGTGTGGGGAGGGGGAGGGCTGGGGGGTTGGGGGGAATAAAAGAAAAAAATCACCAGAGGAAAAAAAATTATAAATTTTTTTTTTACAAGTTTAATGTTTCTGCTGAGGATAATAAAGATGGCCTTTGAAAGTCATGACCTAGTTTAAAAAAAAAGTTGCCTGAAATTTGATAATTTGATCCCTGAAACATAAAAAGCATTCGCAATAGAATGAAAATGACCCTGTTCTCTCTCCTTTTTAAAAAGTCCTGTATCTGAAAAATGAATAGAATGGTGTGTGAATATATGCAGCTCACCCTTCTAGAGCTGAAATCCTGCTTGCTTATTCAAGAATATGGGTTAGGTTGCTGGGCAAATCAAAACAACTAGTGCTGGGCCAGATTCTGAAGACCAAAGCACTTAAAAAAAATCAGAAAGCCTATAAGCTCTTCATTTTTTTCTCTGTGATAGAGAATCCAGCGATCACATTCCTATTCAAGACTGTTAGGGCCTCTTCCAGGTATTTGTCAGTGCCAAAAGGGTGAAGAAGCACAAGGTTTCCTAAATTAGAGGAGAAACTTAAATGTACTCAACACATTTAGATCCTGCCTGGATTTTCACTAGCCTCGGATTTAATTTCACACCAAATGCTACTGCATAACTGGACAGAGCAAAGCCTCTAGTATTTACACTGGAGGCTAAGGTCTGACATTCTGTCTAAATGAAATTTCCCAGTTGTCCCAAGAAGTTTTTACCTTGTTTCCATGCTAGCAGTTTGAAATGTCACTACATATTGCTGCAATGACAGGTGAGCAAAAACCAAACCTGCCTTGGCTGGTGCTCAGAGCAAACAAGACTGGGAACCAGCCTAGCGTTTTCTGCCCCATTCCTGCTTGGGCACCGGCCCATGCTCTGTCCCACCAACCAACATTGCCAAGGGGGCCTACAAGCTCTGCCAGTGACCCTGTCAAAAGGCCAGTTAGCAGGGACTACAAGCAATTATCATGGAAAAGAGAAGACACTTGATCTCTCTTTCTCGTTGTGCTTTAAGAAAAAAGGCTGCCTTCTGCAGTAAATTTTGGCAATAGTTCTATTTTTATTAATAAAATATACATTTGAAGCATAAAACATGTTTTCCATTCATACATTAAAAAGAAAAAGCTAAGTATATATACTTATGTTACTCCAGTGCGTGCCTTTTGCTTTTAATGCCAAAAGGCAGCTTCTACAACTTATGCCTTACTCCCCATATGGGATAGGATGCAACCAGAATTCATGTCTGTGTGCTTCATCAACAGTGTAAATCAATTAAGCATCCCTATTCTCCCACTGGAAGGTGTCCCTTTCCAGATCAGCTTGGCTTAACTTGATGAGGTATGGGAGCTCCCCACTCACAAAGGTAAAGAGCCCTCACCTGGGCAGTCCTACCATGCTCAGAACTGCCTCTGGGCACATGCAGCACTCATTAACCTGACAGCCATTCTGCTCTGCAAGATTGACATAGTGACGCTTTGACCAAAAGGCTCCATGACTCAGTTTCCCCACTCTAACACAGACAAGACACTGTCCTGGGTAATGTTTCATCTCATCATAGCTTGCATTCAAAACCTCTATGTCTTGCCTTTCAAGTGGAGCATACTTTCTAAGAATTTCACTGTCTCTGCAGACATGTCTTTATTTGTCCTTTATAAATATTGTTTCTCGACGGAAAAGCTGCACTATATAAACAATGGAAGAAATCTACACCCATTCCTTTAGTTTTGCTGGTCATTCTCAAAAACAAGGAGTGAATGGAGAATCTGGGAAAATTCAACTGCAGCAGAGACGATTAAGGAAAATGCCAAGTTCCCTTTGACTATTTGAGGAGCTGTCTGACATGTGAACAAAGACATTAGATGGATGTGGGTTCAAAGAAAGGGGGTTTGAGTAGGACATATATCCTTACCTGATGAATGGTTCAGTTGAGGGGAATAAACACATGGCAATGAGCGGAAGAGGGACTGGTACCAACCAACAAAAATCAATCTTGACCATATATGGGGTAACAGGTGTTGGGATCACATTCCGTACATCACTTGGGCAGTAAAGCAGAGTTGATACATTCATTCATTCTCATTTTCTTTCTCTCTTTCTCTGTGTTTCTCCCAATCTGGTGTGTGTGTGTGCGCGCGCGTGTGCGTGTGTGTGTGTGTGTGTGTGTGTGTGTAGTACAGGACTGTTGTAGAGAAATCCATGTACTTGACGGTTAGATAAACTTTAAGCAATATTGAAATCCTGAGATTCTATAATCCTAAGAATCAAATAGAGGAATAAAGAGAAGTGGCCTAGCACTCACTTTCTGTTTTTTAGCCCACTTTTTTTCCTCATGGGCACAGAATATTCTGGACCTTTCCAATGCCTTAAACAGTGCCATAATGGTTTCATATATAAGACCCTTTACACTAGCACTGTCTTTCCAGGAAGGTTAGGCTCTTAAAGCACTCCATGGGCACTAATTATTCATGCAATCACACCCTAGCAATAAGAACAAAAATGGTTTGGAATGACAAATACTTCACAATAGCAACTAATTCACACCTGGAAAAAAGTGATCTATATTCCTGTTAAAAATTAATACTTCATCAAGAGGAGTAAGCTATAGAGAGAAAATTCCATTCCTAGTGGGGGTCAACCTTCTTCTCACTCTTTCCTTGATAAATTTTCTTCTCTGTCCTTTAATGGAAGGCAGTTCACTTATATGACTTCTGTTGGTCTGGGGGAAAAAAACTCATCAGCATTTATGGAGTACAGCAACATGCTTTGAGAATGCACATCCAGCAATGCTCCCTGGACATGTTCTAAAGGAGCTCTGAGAACAAGAAAAAGTGGTGACAAAATAAGGGAGAGGTTTCCTGCCCTGGTCTGTGACAGGTTCCAATAATGAAGGGGCTGGATCCTTACTGATGTCATAAGCCCATACTATAAAAGCTCAAAAAGTGCTTCACATTTATAGATGAGTCTGGCATTTTGACTTCCTAATTTTCCAAAAAAAAACCCAGTTCTTTCTTTTTAAATTGCTAAAAGTTGGTATCACGAGAAGTTTAAAATTACCCCTTTATATTTTCAAATCATTGATGTATGTCCCAAGTTTGCAAAGTTTCAAACTCCAATAATACCAACAAGTAAAGAAAGATCCGTGAGCTCGTATTTACTTGGTGCCCACTAAATTCCAGGAATCGTTACATGTAAGATTGTATTTAATCCACAAACTAGTTATTTCACAACCTTTATGTTGATAAGGCTCAGAGAGGTAAGGTAACCTGCCTAGGATTCCACAGTTAATACATTCCCAAACCAGGATTATAACATAGTTCGAAGTGCAAAGGTCATGCCCTTTCCAGTACACTGCAAAAACGTTCGCGATATATGCTGTTTGGGTATTCTAGAGTTAGTAACAAGAGTCATCTGGGGTTTACTTGTGATCAGCCAAACTCATATGTGAGTCTCCCCAGAATCTCTGTCCCCAGATATAATTTGATGACACATATGAATCAATCCTAATGCATTAAATTCCTAATGTCCAAATGTTGAGAACAACCTCCACTGCTGCTGTACCAAATACTTACCGGGCAAGGGCTGGAATGCAAGAAATGGAGCCCCACATATGATAGACAATTCATGCCACAGTGCAAGGAGCTCTACTGTGAGAGCTGAAGCCCCAGGCTCTCATTTGGGCTCTTTCAAAGCAGCATCTCCAATTTGTTCCTCAGCTTATTTTCTCTTGTGCCTAATGAGAGATTAAGATGAAATGATCTCAAAGGGCCTTTCCAGTTCTATGCATGGAGAAAATGTTTTGAGGGTGGAAGAGAAAAAGTTAGAAAATAAAGAAGGGAATCATAAGATGCTAGAGATGGAAAGAAACACTGAGATCAAATAGTACAACATTCCCATTTAAGTGCGAAGAAAGTCCTTGGGAAAAGATGACATCCTAAATTATGGAACTAGTAAGTGAACTATGTATATAATTGGACTCCCCCTAAGTTTCACACCAACCCTCCTTCTATAACACAGAGCAGAATGCACTTGAAATCTAACAGATAATTAAGGGAAAATATTTTAGAAATCAGCAAAAAGATCACAATTATCCATATCCCAACCAACTCAGAACCTGAATTAACTGGCTATTTTAATTTAGTTTGCCTTCCATTTTGGAGGAAAGAAACAGAAAGATGTCCTCATCAGAAGTCAAATTACATGGAGCAATTCTAGGAATAAATACGCCACCAATCCAAACACCTACAGCTTCAAAGTCAATTGTTCTCACACGTTAGCGGGCATAAAAATCACCCTGGGTGCTAAAGTGCCAATTTCCTGCTCTACCACCAAAGGTTCTGATTCATGTCTAAGAAGGGCTCAGGCACTGGGTTAACAAGCACTGAGGTCAAAGCTAAGACTTGTATTCAGGAACCATATGTTCTAAAGCTGGATGAGTGAGAATAATAAAATTATGTTAACTACAGACATCTAGAGACTAGACTGACTTAATTTTTTTTTAGGACCATTTTGCACAGTTCTTAAGGTAAAGGAGTTTTTGTTCAATCCTCAGAAATTTAAATTTACCCAACCACCCCACCTACCAAAGATGCCTGTGTGTCTGTATTGTGCTACTTTCTGTGCACAATGTTAGCACATTCATAAAGAAACCCATTTCCTAAAGTGGGACTTTTCTGCAACCAAGGAATATCTGGTTTGAAATACACAACATCACTATGACAACTCTAATTTTATAATAAGAAAACCCACAAACATCCCAGCCTAGAAAATAAAACCTAAACTATGGCTTTTGAAATACTGAGTCTCTTGAGGTTTTTCTGCAACTGCAAATGTTCAAGACTTCACAAGATGAAAGCCACAGTTAGCGCCTTGAGGTCACATGATAAGGGGAGGCCTTGACAACATCATAAAATATTCAGTATAGCAGTTTTCAAATCCACAAAGCTTCACGTAGAAGCGCTCTCTCCTCTCTCTCTCTCTCTCTCTCTCTCTCTGGTATCATACATGTTATTCCAAGAAGTAGAATGAGTTAACAGTTACCTGAAATCAGAACTAATGTCCTCTCGCTCCCTCCTCTTGGCCCAAACCTGCCACATGTGTGGTTAGGTTGAGTAACATATACCAGTATCAAACATTTCTTTCTCTTTGGAAATCCTGAACATGTGTATTGTAGTTAATTAGCTTTGCCCAAAGGTGGCAACTGTTTTCAGAAAGCCAAACTGACACTCTTTTTTCCCAAAAATGAAAGGAAATGGCTTGAACTATCTGGAGGCAAACAGCAGCAAGGAAGCTTTATTTGAGAGTCAGCCTGGCGTCTGCTTCTCTTTGTAGACCACATGGCCACGGTGGGAATGAGAAAGCACCGGGGGATTGGCCGTTACAAAGGCACACAGGGCATTTTGTACTTGGCACACACGAGATCAGGTGCACCCTAAAATGAAGCAGCAATGGACAGATGGGAGTTTCACACCCTGCTTATAGCATTTTCTGTTGAAATCCAGAGGACCCTGTATCCTTTGTGACTGTTGGCTTTTCCTCTGCATTATGCCATAGTTTTTGCTTTTTTCTTCTTGTCTTCTTTTGATACATTTCTGCTTCCCTTGACAACAATATAAGTCCAGAGTCCAACTTTCCCCTCGCCCCAAAATGGAGAAAATCTTTACTGACAAGAATCAGGCTGGGTGTGGTAGCTCATGCCCGTAACTCCAGTACTTTGGAAGGCTGAGGCAGGAGGATCACTTGAGGCCAGGAGTTTCAAAACCAGCCTGGGCAACTGAGTGAGATTCCTGTCTCTACAAACATTTTTTAAAAAAAAATTAGCCAGGCATGGTGGTGCACCTATAGCCCCAGCTACTCTGGAGGCTGAGGAGGAAGAACGGCTTGATCGCAGGAGTTCCAGGCTGCAGTGAACTATGATAGTGCCACTGCACTCCAGCCTGGGCAACAGAGCAAGAGCTTGCCTCTAAAACATAAAGACATTAAATAAATAAATAAATATTTTTTTAAAAGTTTAATGTTAAATTAAAAAAGAATCAGATGAATACTGGTTTTATATTGTTGAGAGTAGGGTGTGGTGGGAATTATGTCTGCTAAAAAGTAGCTTACAGATTGCTGGTGGGAATGTAAAACAGGGCAGTCACTGTGTACAGTGGTATGACAAACCCTAAAAATACTAAGCACAGAATTACCATGTAACCCAACAATTCCGCTTCTAAGTATATACCCAAAGGAAGTGAAAGCAGGAATCTGAACAGGTATTTGTACGACCGCAATCATGGCAGCATTATTCACAATAGTCAATAGGTGGAAGCAACCCTTGTGTCCACTGACAGATGAATGGATAAACACAATGTGGTATAGAAACACGGGGGAACGTTACTCAGCTTTAAAAAGGAAGGAAATTCTGACACATGGATGAATCTTGAGGGCATTTAGGCGAAGTGAAATAAGCCAGACACAAAAGGGTAAAGATTGAATGATTTCCCTTTATATGAGGCACCTAAAGTAGTCAAGTTCGTATAGACAGAAGGAGAATGGTGGTTTCTAGGGGCTCAGGTGAAGGAGGAATGGAAGTTATCGTTTAATGGATGCCGAGTTTAAATTTGAAATAATGAAAAAAGCTCTGGAGATGGATGGTGGTGATGGTTGCACAGCAATGTGAATGTACTTAATGCCACTGAACTATACACTTAAAAAATAGTTAAAAATGGTAAATTTTATGTTATGCATATTTTATCAATAAACAAATGAAAAGAATCTATTAGGAAAATGGTGACGCTGCACCAGAGATGCTACAGAACTGGCCTGGGTGAGTACTGCATTTGTGCCACAGCGAAGTTGAGAGCCAGCAAGTCTACCCTTGTTGAAGTGGAAAGCACTCTGTAGCTGCTGTGACTCACATTACAATGTCTGCATTAAGAATAGGTGTCCCAAAGACTGTCAGGCCTGATGCAGGATAAAAAGATGGAGACTTGCCTGACCTTACAGTCCAAAGTTCAGCACCCTGAGGTAGGCATACGATAAAAAAGGCCTTGAAAGAATAGAGATGTTCCCTGGAAGTTAACTACGGGGGCTAAATATTATTTATGAAGAGTAAATGTTCTTCTGGCCCTCACATATTTAAGCAAAAATCATCCTGACAATTTCATCTCTAGAACTTTTTGCCTAATCTTATTTCAGATTCTGAAGGGAAGCAGCATCTATTTCTTACCACAAATGAAAACTTTGCTATGTTTCAGGAGATTATCCTGTGTAAACATTGAGACGGAGATGCTGGGCACTCACTGTCTTGCATGAATTCATTTGATCAACTTATCAATTGTAAGTCAGAAAGTTTTCATGGCTCCTTCAAGTGCTGTCAGACTTAGAGGCTTGGGATATGGGTTCTGGAGGGACACCAAGGGAAATACTGCAGCTATCAATACAATAATCTGCACTAAAATACTTGGAAAGCTTTGCCCTAGTTTTGGGCATAGTTCTGAGAAAATAAAACTGAAAGTTCATATTGAACACCTGTTCTTCATTACCTCCTGCTTTCCAGGGTAAAGATGTCCCCATTACCAGGGAATAATCAAAGATAGAAGCATTCCTTTAACCTAACAATACACTGAAAACAGCAAAAAGCAAACAAAATGGAAAGTCTACAAGCACTAAGCCCCTGTATGAACTCGTTTGTGTGATTCTATGACACAGCTGGAAAGAGAGCAAAAATCACCCACAACTTATACACCCAACTTGGGCGGGAAGGAATAATAGACTTCAATATATGCTCTGTGTTAAAAAATCACTGCATAATTGTAAAATAATATGAAGACACCAAGAGTCTTTTAAAAGTATGTTCAAAATACTCTTAAAAGGAAAGGGACAATTAGTCTCTTTAAAATTTTAAGCATTATTTTAAACAATGACTTCCTTTATTTAAGGGGAAAATGCTGTTTCTATTTCTGGCCAGCAATCTATTTTTCTGGACTGGATCTCAAGAGAAGTTTACTAATGTCCAAGTACTCACAAACAAGAAGTTTAATAATGTTCCATTCCCATCCCGTCTAACTTCCATATAACCGATTAAATAAAAGCCACTGTAATATTTTAATTGATGGAAAATGAAGTAAATAGATGCATTTATTACCCACATGGCAAAAAGTATGGAAAAGGGCACAGTCCCTATCATCTGGTATTTATTTGATGAATGGAAAGTTTAACAAGATGTTTTAAAAGGCACATATGAAGAGATTTTAAATCTGGAAAGAAAAGGGTCATATAGAAGGGGAACAGTTGGGGAAAAGAGCATTAACTATTGGAGGGAGAAAAGTTGACTTTCCTAAGGAACCTATGGTTTTCATAAAAGGAAACATAAGAGTCAGCAATAGTTCAGTGACTTTGGAATTGAATCTGTCCATTTTTATTCAATTGGTAAACTTACAACAGGGGTACAAGAGGTTAGAAATCTCTATCACCTTTTCTTTGTATAGATTTATGTCACTATGAAAGTTTTCTCTGCCATCCACTCAGGGCAATTCTGAAATATCAATTACAATGTAATCCTGGTAACAACTGAAGAAAATAAACACCAAATGATTGTAATTGTGTAAAGAAAGTGAGCTTCAAAGACCAGCTGTTCATTTCCTACTCCCAGTAAACAACTCATAGTGGACATTCGTTGGTTTCCCATACTCATTCCTCCATTTCCTCTCCCCAACAGCCCCAACTTCCATTTGGGGATCCACAGTGAAGTGGCTGCACTTCAGGCCCAGCAAGGTGGCGCTTGTGACCCAGGTAAGGCCATTCGAGCATTCCACCCCTTTAGCCCTGGAGGTTGGTGCAGGCATGAGCATAGGAGCCAAATCAGCCAGTAGGCTCAGTCTCTGGATTTTGCTCTTTCCTCCTGGTTTAGTTCTGCAAAGTGGCCAGCAGCCATTTTGAAAGCCTGAGGAGACATCATGCCTGAGGATGGAGCCAACCTGTGAGAAACGGAGCTCAGAAGTGTAAAAGAAGAAACAGCATCCGGGTTACATGTTAAGGCCACATTAAAACCTCTAAAGCCGTATCTACCTTTGAAGTTTTAAAATATGGAGACAAAAGATTCCATTTGTACAAGACAGTTTGGGTTGAGTTTTCTTAACACAGAATTGCTTGGAACATAAAAACCCTAAGTGATATGGGATTATGTCTAAACTGTTACTATATATATATGTGTATATATATATAGTGTGTGTGTATATATAAATATATATATACATAAATATATATATGTATAAATATATATATACACACACACTTAAATGAAGTAACACATAATTTGAACCCTACAAGAGTGAATTTCAGAAAATACAGGTCAAGGAAGAGCTAGGTTGAAATTTACCCATGCAATACCTAAAAAAAACTTCAAAGGAACCTTTAAACTATTTGACTAAAAACTGGTATATAGCAAGTGTTCAATAAAAATTTGATTAGTTATATCGACATATATCTATAATACCTTAATAACAATGTAAACATTATCCTAACAAGTAAGTGATATGATAAATACATCAGCCTGTTTAAGTTGATATTTTATCAGAGGCAGAGGTTATCAGACTTGGATCTCATGGACTAGTAAAATTTCAAGGAATGTTTAGGTACTAATAAGTTGTTAATTTCTATTCTACCATGAAAGGATACTCTCTCACACACACACACACCCCACTTGACTATCATCTACATTTCAATTTAAAAAAAAAGCCTAAAAAGTAGGATGGACATAATTTCAGAATAAGGGATCATCCTTCCCAAGAAAGAGAAATTGATAACACTACGTTGAAAACACAACCTACTTACACACAACCCATCCTTTCTTTCTCACTTTTCCATGGTAATGTCAAAAAGTTTACCTTTAGTTTCTTGTTGTACTTGATTTTAATGAGCCACTTTGAAACTCAGGCTTCACTACTTCAAACTGGCTGTTTTCCAATCATCTGGATAAACAGTTGGCATTTCATGTGTCTGTTTTGTGCCATTGGGCAGAAACCTGCTAAGTTATTTTGCTTATCAGAAGAATCTCTGATCAATTTCAGAGGCAAACCTGGGAATATTCAAAGCTATGACTTGTTGTTTATCTCCAATCAATTCACTTTTATGGTTTATAGTTTTATAAAATTATAATTTCATAATTCGTGTTTAGTTTCTATTGTGATAATGCAGGGATTTAGATGAGTAACTAACTCCTCTTCAAGGAACTTATCAGATTGGGGAGGCATTGCTAACACAAGTAAGACACCATGGATATCTATCACAGGCTTACCGTTCAATCCAATTCAGTTAAGAGATAGATTTTGGTAGTAAGCAAACAGTCCAATTTCTACTACTCACTAGCTACATAATTTTAGGCATGTAATCTCTAGGTCTTAGCAATGTGGTCTGAAAATTAGCATTAGTATACTTTCTTCACAAGGTATGTTGTGAAGTTTTGAAATTTTCAGCAGTATCTGGTATATGGTAAGTTCTCAAACAGGAGAAGTGATGCTAAGCAATTTAAAATGATCTCAAATGGTTCGCGTTGGAACTGCATTTGGAGTTCATGTAGATATGGTAAGCTGGTGAGGCTGTAATATAAAACAATTGGAAATAGTGACGGGAACTACTACACACTGGAAAGTAAGTGTTCCACAAGAAGACCTTTAAACTTGTTTGGGTTTTTTTGTGTGTTTTTTTCTTTGGAGATAGGGTCTCACTCTTGTCTCCCAGGCTGGAATGCTGTGGCACGATCTCAGCTCACTGCAACATCTGCCTCCCAACTCAGCGTCCTGAATAGCTGGGATTACAGGCCCGCAACATCATGCCTGGCTAAATTTTGTTTTCATTTTTGGTAGAGATGGGCTTTCACCATGTTGCGTAGGCTAGTCTTGAACTCCTGGGCTCAAACAATTCCACTCACCTGGGCCTCCCAAAGTGCTGGGACTACAGGTGTGAGCCACCATGCCCAGCCCAGCCTTTTCTTCGTTTACATAAAATACTGCACATGGAAAACAACATATTTAACTTCCAAACGTAGCCCTAATTTGTGACCTTTGGCAGGTAGAATCTGAAGTAGCAGCAAAAACAGTACAGCTGACCCTTGAACAACACAGGTTTGAACTGTGTGGGTCCACTTATACACGGAGTTTTTTCAACCACACACAGACTGAGAATACATTTGCAGGATGTGAAACTCATGAATATGGAGGGCAGACTTTTTGTATATATTGCTGATTTGAGTATATGTAGGGGTCCTGCAACCAATCCCCCACATATACTGAGGGATGACTGGATAGGGTTTCAGTGTCTTTGAAAGCTACACCCAAGCTTGTAGTAATTACAAGGCCTTCTCCAAAGCAGCCTATCATTAAAATATCATCCTCTTTTACTCCTTTGCACAGCACTTCTCAGTGTCTGATATTCTTTTACTTTTCTTTTCAGTCGGCCTGTTCCTTGCTAGAATGTAACTCCATGAGTGCACATTCTTTGCTCTTAAGCCTGCAAAAGGAGGTGCTCTTAAGCTTGCAAAAGAAGAACAGATCTATAACTATTGAATGACAAAAATGAAAGGTGTTATTATTTGTTCCTGTGGATTTCTACATAGAATGTAAGCTTCTGAGCTATAAATTTTAGTCTCTGAAACTTAATAGATTTATCTTGCCCCTTTGAATCAGGATTCAGCTAGGAGAGCAAGGTATGATAGAGTCAGGTAATTCAATCTAGGAATTAGTATTAACATGGAACATTACTTTTCAAAAGTGTTAGAAGAGGAATGTGGATTTAGCAACTGAAGGATGTTGCTCCCTGCCATGGGGCTGGAGTGATGAAGGGAAGAGGTGCTGCTCAGCTGGAGGCCAGGAGCACCCCGATATCAGGGCCAATGGTGGGCTACCATCTGGGTCCATTGAGGAAAGGGCTCTTCAAGGATGGCTGGACCCTAGATGGCAGAGGCCAATCTGCCCTGTGACGCAGAGGGGAGCAGGGCAATGGAGAATGTGCCTGAATGCAAAGAGCAAAGGATCAGGGTAGCCACTGAGTTTTAAAATATCAATACTAAAGGGGCAGTGATGCAAATGAACCTAAGGTTAGACCAGAAACTGGGCTGATCCTCTGTTATTTTCTCCCAGTTTGAATGCTTTTGCAAATTCAACTGAAACAGGGCTTCCTGGCCCCAAATACCTACTGCATTTTTGGATAAAATGCATTTGGAAGATATAACTGTTAAGGCCTATACAACCATAACATTCCGATGCTATAATTCCATGCCAATTCTGGTAACAACGGGAAACCATGCTTAATACATATGCCTATTTGAACACACTTCTGAGCCTCTGAATTGAATATGTGTATGTATGTATGTATCATAACACACCCTTTATGCATATACAAAAATTTCAAATTTTTCCTTCACATGACAGAATTGTTGATAGAGATACTAATCTGTGTTTGATTTTCTCTCCCTTATTCTAAGAAGACCTCATACCCCTTTACCTTAGCGGTGTTTGTATGTAATGGTTTAAACAGAAGTTGCAAAAACACTCCACCCCCACCCTTCCTGGCTTTTGCTGTCACTGAGGGCACAAGGCTAGATCAACACATATGGGAGGAGAGCCAGGTGTGTGCCTTTGGGGACAGGGTTGAGGGTAAAGGGCTTCCAGACACAGTCAAGATTAAGCAGGAGGAGGACTCCTCTAGAATGAAAAGGGAGGGACTGTCTGGAGTAGTGAGGACTCAGCTGGACTTCCTGGCAAGCGGTCGGGCTCGGTGGGGAGTGACAAGCCCTCAGCTGAAGCAGCTGTGTGATGTCCTAAATCATGCCATCACTCCCAGCTTGGAAAGGGATCCCCAAGCCCAAGTCAGTGAAAACAAAGACATTGCCTGATTTCAAGGGCCCACGTGATACTAACAGAGGACGCATCAGCAGTGGCCAGTGTGGACCACAGTCCAGAGGGCTCCCACCAAATGGCCTGGATCTCCCCCAGGCCCTGGGGTGGGAACCAAGGTCGAGTGAACCCCCATCACAAGTGTGATCTAATTCTTTCCCACGCCAAGGGACAAGGCTCAGATTTAGATTTACTTCCACTCTAAAAACAAACAAACAAATATATTGATGTGAAATTTCTTGCATCTGCATATCATAGTAGAATAACATTCACACCTGCTACACATATTTAAATGTTTAAAAACTCGAGTTGCTTGTGTAGAGTTATTGCTCACGCCTTGGGCTTTCATCAAGAGATGCAGCTGTGGAACTGTTGGGGATAGGAGGGGGTTGGTTTTATTCAGAATCCTTAGCTCCAAGATGGGTTTACTGATGCTATGGCAGAACCAAGGCAAAACAACATGGAGGCTCCTTGGAGATCACTTGGAATGGACCAACAACCACATTCTACAGCTCTCCCCAGAGGCCCCTGATGCAAGTAAAAGATGCCATGTATTACAACAGTGTATCCCAAGCTTCAGTCCTCATATACTAGAGTCATGATTCATTAGCTACATCTGTGTACCACCTGTACTAATATTTACTAAGTATTTCTCTACATATGGTATCACTTTTATTACTTAAATAAATTTATCCTTATCCTAAACAAGAATATCCATGAAATCACAAGTGTGGCATACTACACACACACACACTCTCTCTCTCTTTTCAATATGCATGCAATAAATACATAATTACTAAGGAACAAATGTGCACCTGTGCACCACCTAAGATTGTGTCACACTTCACCATGTGGCATAGCCTACCACTGCATGCATTGCTGTAAGAACTATAGTTGTTGTGGATATTATAATCTCATTTTCTCTTCCCGTCGATCTCAGTTTACAAACTTTGATAACTTTTTGATGATGGTTAGTCTGAATATAAAATGGCACTAAGGGAGAATGAAAGAGAGGCAGAGGGGAAAAAGAGGGTAGAAGGAGGAGAAGAGGTAAAATAATTAGGAGAGAAGCAGAAAGAAGAAAGGAGAGAGAAAAGAAAGAAAAGATGGCCAGGCAAGACATACAAATAAAAATATTAATCATATAGGAACCTCCATATTATGTCTGTGTGTGTGCAACACAATCACACCGGGAAGTCTGTTCACCAAAACCATGGCTACCTCATGAAGGGGCAGTATTATCTGCAAGGATTACACAACACTGGTCCCAAGCATAAACCTGAAAATAGGAGGCATTTATGCTCTGATCCTCCAGATTCTTCCAGGGACTCTTGTAATTCACTCCACCACTGGATCTTTGCCTTTCACACCATGCAGACTTAACAGTAAGCTACACAGCCAGCCCTCCCTACACCTTCCCCACTTACCTTCCTTATCAGTTCAGGAAGAAATTTCTGCAAAACTCTTCCCCTGGTCACTGATATCTCTGGGAACCAAATCCATTAAGATATTTTTGATCCTTACTCATGCTATTTTGAATGTCTGGTGCACAGGAAGGAACCGATAAAAATAGAATTACAATGCCCTTACCGCCAAAGTAGCAAAGGAGCTGATTAAGATTGATGTCTGAATAAATATACAATAGCAGGCCCTACATTTAAAAGCCTTTGATGGAAGTGGAAAAGAAATGTAGTTTTCACTGACTTTATGTGCCTGCATTGCTGTTTCCTTACTGTCTACTTTTTTCTTAAAATATGGCCTATCTTTTCTAATATCAAAATATTGAATAGTAATGACAACAATAATACAAAATAATGGCTAATATTCATTGAGCACTTACTAGATGACAGACATGGTTCTAGAAAGTTTACATGTATTAACTCATCTAGTTCCCATAGCAGCAAACAACCTAATAAGGATGCATGCATACTGTTATTCCTTTTTAAATGAAAAAACTCAGAATCGGAGACATAGCACCAGCATAGTAGAAAAAGCCAAGTTCAGTCCTACTTCTCCAATTAAGCATATTATCCTATTAAGTACATTATTATATAATATCTCTTGAACCTGGCCTCCTCTTCTGTAGTTAGAGGTACCCAAGGAGCAGATTGAGAACTAAATAGAGAGGTGTGTAAAGCCTTTTAGAGAGTGCCTCCCACAGAAGTAAGCCCTCAAATGCAATGTGTTATTATCATTACCATTTTCACCATCATTATCATTATCATGATCACTCCTTTCATATCCTCCATTGATTAGCAGGCAAATGGTTTCCCTCTCTATACCTATTAATTTGATAATACAAAACAAGTAAATTTCCCTAAAGGAGCATGGTCTGATTCTTAAGAATTCTTCAAGGAAAGGACTTAGGGCTCATTATCACTGTGTCATGGAAGGTACCAAGAGAACTCCATGGAGAGTAGCTTCAGACCAACTAGAATCATATCATTTGACCAGCAATATCTAATTTATTATTTGCTGCAACTTCAACTTGTGAGTGGTTGTACAAACGCTTGGTGACTGAATTTTTTATCTGTCCATTTTAATCATTTTATCCACTTTGATTTTAGCATGTTCTTTTATGAAAATTTATTATTCATTTTCATTTTTAAGGTATACATAGGACAGTCCATCATGAAGTGGACAGCTGGATGGTCAGTTCATGATTCTAATATAAGAGGTTTTAGAAAACCTCCCTTCACTTATCCCCTACCCTACTGACCCAGTATGGTCGGTCAAGCAAACAAGCCCCCATAATAAGCAGTAAGCACCACTTAAAAGTTGATTGAAGTATGTATACATTATAGTTAGATGGGAGGGATTATTTTTAATGTGTCCAGAATAGACAAATATATAGAGACAAAAAGCAGATGAGTAGTCTTGCAGGATGTGCCACCTAGAAAGAAAGAAGCTTGCAGGATGTGCCACCTAGAAGTGTGCCCAGCTATATCCTGAGCAAATCATCAAATGTCTCTCACAATAGGGCTCCTTGGAAAAAGACTCAATTAGTGGTTCATTATTGGATTACTAGAGAATCATTTAATATTAGCCAGCAAGCCGGAAATCTAATCTTAACTTCTCCCTTGCCCTCAGCCCATTAGTTCTAAATCTTTCGATTCTATCTTCTCCGCTTCTCTTGGGTCTTTCTTTTCTGATCATCTCACGTGATGATGCTTCAAAGTAAAATCCTAAACATCTTGTTCCTGGACAATTGTAACATTCCTGGTCTCACTTCCTTCCCATTCCCTTCATCTTAGTCCACACTGCTGCTAGAGTTCTTTCCAAAAGATAAATATAGCCAAATAATTGTCCTACTTAAAACCTTTCCATGGTTCACCAAAACCACAGGATACAATCCAAGCTCTCTCACCCAGCACATGAGGCCTTTATGGCCTTCTCATCCTACCACATATGTCCTGCATTCTTACTTGCTTCTACTCATTGGGCATGCTGCCCTTTCTGCCTTAAATATCCTCTTTCAGATTATTCTTAGTCTTCCTGAAGCTTGTCCTTACCCAAGCTGAATTGGGTGCTCATCGTGTCTGTCTCCCAAGTCATCTTACAAAATTGCTGTAGCACTTGTGACAATCTGTTAAATGATCTACTTCTCTCTCTCTTTTACTAAGAGGCTTATAAAGGTTTTCTAGGGTATTTTAATTTGTTCATTCCCATATTCCCAGCACCTAGGACTGTGCCTGACATTACAGTGAGCAGGTGTTCGATAAATGATAGCTAAGTTAATGAAAAAATAAAACTCAAGACATAAGAATAAATTTCTACCATTGATGCAGGGGTGTGCATGTATCCTAATTTGCTATCTTTTTCTCTTGGAACCATAACCCATGGGTTTTTGAAGGACAACTAATCAATTTAATGCCCAGACTCAGAATAATCTCATAAACCACATGCAACTAAATGACAAAAAACATTTTTCAAGGTTGATAAAGTCAAAGCATGATTCTTGTCAATCCCAGCTACAGCGCACGCCATTTGTGCACAATATTTGGGTATGTCTACAGATTATGTCTCTCAAATTAAGCATAAGGCTAGGCACAGTGGCTCCTGCCTGCAATCCCAGCACTTTGAGGGGCCAAGGCGGGAGGACAGTTTGAGTCTAGCAATTTGAGACCAGCCTGGGCAACATAAGACCCCATCTCCACAGAAAACTAAAAAACTAGCCAGGGTTGTGGTGCATGCCTGTGGTCCCAACTACTTGGGGGTCTGAGGTGGGAGGACTGCTTGAACCCAGAAGGTCGAGGCTGCAGTGAGCCATGGTGGTGCCACAGCGCTCCAGCCTAGGCAACAGAACAAGGACCTGTCTCAAATAATAACAACAACAACAATAATAATAATAATAATAATAATAATAAAGCATGAAAATCAAGGGAGAAGAGGACCTTAGTTGCAGTTTAGGATACTGTGACTCAATAGAGATTGTCAACCTGATGCTCACAGAGAGGCTTCACACTTTTGCTCCAAGTACCTTCACAACCCAAGTGTCCATCAACAAATAAATGGATAAACAACATGTGGTATATACATACAATGGAATATTATACACCCTTACAAAGAAAGGAAATTCTAACACATGTTACAACATGGATGAACTTTGAAGGCATCATGCTAAGTGAAATAAGTTGGTCACATTAGGACAAATGTTGTGTAATTCCACTTATATGAGTTACCTAGAGTAGTCATATTCATTGAGACACAAAATAGAATGGTGGTTACTCGGGGCTGGGTAAGAAGGAAATGGGAGCTAGAGAACTGAGTTTTAGTTGGAGAAGCTGGAAAAGTTCTGGAGATAGTGTGACAGTTGCACAACAATGCACACATACTTTATGCCACTTAAAATGGTTAAAATCGCAAATTCTGCAATATACACATTTTACCACTATAAAAAATTTTGTAGAATAGAATTCAAAATATCAAAGTGCATATTATGTACAATGGATAAACATCCTCTATGAAATTTTTATTTTGGTTCCAGTAGTTATATATACTTATTTTTGGTATAAAACAGATTTCTTACTGTGAGTTATGGTTTAAAAAAGTTTAAAAGCCACTGTTCCAACAAAATATCTTTAGCAGCTACATGGTATTCTATCATATGGATACACTGCAATTTGTAAACGGTTTCCTTGGTTTTGGACATTTTTTGGCTGATTCTCTCTGTGGTGAACACTTTAAATACAAGTCTTGGCATGTATCTCTATTTTACCTCTCATTACACATTCACTTTCTCAGCTTGTTTCCGTAATCATTTCTGTACCTCATAATCAAACTCTCTAATAGTTTCAGTTTTGTCTGATTTGCATTAGTAACCATGAACATAAACTCCATCTTGCCAAAGGTCCTACCTAGCTTCTGGAAATGCCTCTGTCTGCCTCATGTATCCAGTCCATGATTTAAGGCTCTCAACAGAAAACTTCAATGTCAAGAGATATTAGCAAAGTATTTCCTCTGTTGCTACTGCCACTGTGATGGGCAGCCTCTAAGATGATGGGTAGCCTCTAAGATGTTCCCAGTGATCTCCCTGTCTGGTATTCATGCCCATATGTAATTGTTGCCCCCTTGGGTATGGATATGGGCTCAATCTAGTGACTTGCTTCTAATAAAAAAAAAAGTTCAGCCAAAAGTGATAGAGTATTACTTCTGAGATTAGATTACCAAAAGACCCTGCTTTCCATCTTCCTGCCTCTTTCTGCTCCTTCTGATTCAAGCCAGTTACCATGTTGTGAGCTACCCTGTGGAGAGGTCCGTATGGCAAGGAATAGAGAAAGGGCACTGGCCAATAGTCAACAGAAAACCCAGAAAACCGTAAGAAACTGAGCCCTTCAGTCCAACAACCTGCGAGCAACTGATTCCTATCAACAACCACCTGAGTAATGTTGGAAGTGAATTCCACCCAAGTCAAGTCTTGAAACGAGACCACTATTCCGGAAGACATATTCATTACTGTCTTGTGAGAAAGACTGAGCTAGAGGACCCACCTAAGCTGCGCCTTGGTTCCTGACCCATAGAAGCTGTAAGATAATAAATGTTTGTTATTTAAGCAGCTGCATTTTGTGTTGATTTTTTTACATAGCTATAGCTAACCAATACAGCCACACTCAGATTGCTGGGCTTAATGGAAGTTTAAGAAGGCATTAACCATTCCAGGATTTTCAGTTCATCATCACCACCACCACTATTGAGAGTGTTCTAGCCATGAACAGATGGCCATGGTCCTAGGAAAAAGAGGTTGGAAGACAAATAGGACCAGGAACTTAAAAATGTTACCACCAGTGAGATTCCTTATAGTGACATCACTCACCTCATGTGTTTATCTTTGAGAGAGAGGACAACTGTTATTTTTGCCTGTGGAACATTTAAACCACCTTATTCTGGTAATAGCACACCAATTTTCCCTTGAAAACTCACTCCTATTCCACTGTTAATTTGTGTGGTACAGATGGGGTCCACTCATACCCTGCCCGGCTTGGGAAGGAGCACATGACTATACCTTGCCCATCAGTGCATTCCATCCTCCTTCCCACACTGATTGGTCCAAAGAAAAACATGCAAATCAAGCTAAAACAATGAGACTCTCATGACTGAATGGAAAGCTCAAACTGCCAGCAGCCACCACAAGAGGAGTCTGTCTACAGACAAAGCCAACACTTAAGGACCCAGCCAATAATACAAAATAAGAAGTGAATTCCAACCGTAACATTGGTATCTGGAGCAAGTCATGCTTGATGTTGGTTATCCCTGAGGACTTCTAAGTTATGTAAGCCAGTAATTTCCCACTTTTTGAGTCATTTTGAGTTGATGTCTTGTCACTTGCAGCCAAAAGAGTTTTAACTAATATGCCCCTCTTGCTTTGCTGCTCCAAGATTTCAAGCAAAACAAAACAAAAACTGCATAATTTGACAGATTAGCGAATGTTGCTGATACAAACTGAAGTTTTCCCTTATTACTGAAAGCGATAATAGCCTTGAATGTAAGTTATGGTGAGCATGGTTCTAGAAAGGTCATTCTTTGATATCTAAGATGGATAGATATGAAATCTCCAATTGGATTATTTTGTTTAAGAAGACTTGGGTTTATTTTCATCTTTTTTCTCTCCGATGACAGAAGTGACTGACATAAATGTATCTATCTTTCTTCCTTCATTCTTCAAATATTTGTTAAATTATGTCAAATAAATGTTTAATGAAATAAGCCCCAGAAGATGACATTCAGCCGAATATCCTTCTCAAAACAATTTTATTGGGATAAAATTTATGTACAATAAGCTGTATCTATTCAAATTGTACAACTTTATAAAATGTTGCAGATATATACATACTATAACGAAGACACAAGGCCATAATTAATATACCAATCATTTTTATCACCCCCAGTATATTCCTCATACCCTCTGCAGTCTGTGTCCTTCCCTCTGTCCCCAGTCCAAGCAACCATTGATCTTTCTGTCACTTTAAATTAGTTTGTGTTCTCTAAAATTGTATACAAATAGAATCAGAGTAAATGTACTCTTTTGTGTCTGGTGTCTTTCATTCAATATAATGATCTTCAAAATCATTCATGTTATCCCATGTTTTAGTATAGTTCATTTTATTTGCTGAGTAGTATTCCAATGTACAGGTTGTTTCCTGGTGTTGGTTATTGTGAATAAAGTTATTAAGAATATTTGTGTACAAGTCTTTATGTGGACATATATTTTTATTTGTCTTGAGTAAATATCTAGGAGCAGAATGGCTAGGTTGTACGGTAGATGTGGGTTGACTTTTTAAGAAACTGCCAGAAAGTTTTCCAAAGAGGGTGTTCCATTTTACATTCACATCTGCCTCTATTTGTGGATCCATATATTTGTCATTCTTGGTATTGTTAGCTTTTCAAATTTTAGCCATTGTATTGTGTGTGCAGTGGTACCTTGCTATGGTTTTAATTTGCATTTCAGCCATGACTAATGATTTTTTAAATATCTTTTCATATACTTATTGGCCATTTGCATATATCCCTTTATGAAGAGTCAATTCAAACTTTTGACCATTTTTTACTGGGGTGTTTTTGTCTTTTTATTAGTGGGTTGTAAGACTCCTTTATGTATTCTGGATACAGATTTATAGGTTGAAAATATGTTCCCCTAGACTATGTTCCCCAAGACTGTGGACTGCATTTTGCTTCTTGTAGTGATGTCTTTCAAAGACTGAAAATTTTAAAATTTTGGTAAAACTCCTATTTGTCATTATTTTCATCAATGGTTTATGTTGTTTATATTTTTTGTGTCCCAATCTAAGAAATTTTGCCCATTCCAAGGTTGCAATGATTAAGTTTTCTTCTAGAAGTTTTATAGGTTTCATTTTAAAAAACAATTTTAAGTGTAAGATCCGTTTTGTAATTATTTTTGTACATGGTATGAAGTAAGGGTCATGGTTTTCAATACTGATATTTACCTGTCCAGGTACCATTTATCGAAGACTACTGTTTCCTCATTAAATGGCCTTGAAACTGTGCCAAATTCATTTGGCTGTATATGTATGGGTCTGTTTCTGGACTTACTTTTCTTTGACATTGATCTGTGTGTCCGCAATTGATCTATGTGTCCACCTATTACTTTGTTTTGAATAATAAAAGCTTCATAGTAAGCCTGAAATCAGACAATACGGTCCATCAACTTTTATCTTTTTAAACTCATTTTGACAATTCTAAATCTTTTTTATATTCAAAAAATATTACAATCAGCTTGTTTATTTCCAAAACCCAGAAGCCTGCTGAGATTTTTACCCAATCAGTAGATTGAGCTGAATCTACAGATCAAGTTAGGGAGAACTGAGCAGTTAGCAAACATAATATATCTTCATTTATTTAGGTCTTCTTTAATTTTTTCAGTAATGTTGTTTGGTTTTTCAGTGAAGAGATTCTACATATATTTTGTTATATTTGATCCTAAATATTTTAAGGTTTTGGTACTACTGTAATTAACATTTTTAAAAATTCATTTTAAATTTTATGCTGCAATTATGAAAACATACAATTTGTTTTTGTATATTAATCCTGTATCCCATAACCTCATTCTTACTCACTTACTACTTCTAGCAGCTGTTTTGTAAATTCCTTAGAATTGTCTACATTGACAACCATGTCATCTGCAAAAATGGACAATTTTACTTCTTTGTCTCCAATCTTCACTCCTTTTATTTCTTTTTTGTGTGTTTATTACACTATGGAGGACCTTCATAACAATGGTAAACGGGAATGTCAATCCAAGAATCCTTATATTGTTTCTACCTTAGTGTGAAAGCATTCAATATTTACCATCAGTTGTGATGTTAACTGTAGGACTGTAGTCTTTTATCAAATTGATGAAGCTTTCTACTCCTGGTTGCTGAAAGTTTTTTATTATGAATAATATTAAGTCTTTTTGGATGCTTTTTCTGCATCTATTAAAATGGTCACGTAGTTTTTCTCTTTTATCCTGCTAATAGGGTGAATTAGATAGATTTTTTTATACCCATCTTGTATTCCTGGTATAAACCTACAATGATCATAATCTATTAACCTTTCTACATGTTGTTGGATTTGATTTGCTAATCTTCTGGAAAGTATTTTAGTTTCTGCTTATGAGGCATGTTATTCTATAATTTTTTTGGTAATATATTTTTGTTTGTTTTGGTATTAATGTCATGCTGGCCATAAAATGGGTTGGGAAGCATTTCCTCTTCAAATTTCAGAAAGATTTTCTGTAAGATTTCATTACTTCTTCTTTGAATGTTTAAATGTTGATATATATGGTGGGCAGTAGCTCGGATCTCAGTTCAGACACTTTCAATCTGCCCCTACGTGCATGGCTCAGGGGCCAGAGACTTTGTAGAATTTACACAAAGAATTTGGTGTTTCTCTTATTTGTCTCTATCTTTTTTCCCCTAGGATTCTCCCTCACTCTCTGGTGGCTCTGGTTACTCTGAGCTTTTTCAAATGGTTTCTCCTGCCAAAAAGAGTATGTGCTGTCTGTCAGAATTTTAGCCATGTCATGACACCGTTATACTCAACTGTGGCTACCCTCCAGGTAAACCCACAGAAATGAAAAACTTTATTGAAGCTGCTTCCTCTAAGTTTCAACTCCCCTCCAAAAGCCTACTTGCTTCTGTGCACTCTCCAAAGCCCTTGGGTAGTTATTCTATTTGTTATGTATAGTTATTTGCGGGAGGCTTAGTCTGTTAGGAGCTTATTCCTCCATAACTAAAGTAGAAACCCACAGTATCTTTTGTATAAAGGTCAAAATCAATAACTATATATTGTTTAGACATGTGTATTATAAGAAGCATCTAAATAAGCAAAGGAATGAAGAAAACAAAATTCAGATTAATCTATACTTGGAGAAAGAAGGCAAGAGATAAGAGACGGGAAAGCACATAGATAAACACAAATTATTGTCAATGTTCTAGTTCTCAGCCTCTCTGTGGGTTAATGGATGTTCACTACATTACTCATAAATGGAAAAAAAAATGATGATAATAAAGGCTAGGCATAGACCAATGATGGCAATGCATCATAAACAAAGGGTTTTGATTAATTTACTTCTATCCATCTAAAAACAAATGCTGTCAGAATCCCCATCTTGTTCCTGGACTCCTGAAAAGGCTCTAAACCAACAAGATTCCAAGACGCTGTAGTCACAGGGTCTATGAAATGGCTAAGGATTTATGAGATTCATTTATAGGTAAAATTTATGGACCATTCAAATTTAGGCATGTCTTAAAACACGTGGTTAATAACAACAAAATACCTTAAATAACGTTGTCGTTTTGAACGGAAGAAGGAGGAAACCCATGCCTGTGTGTAGTGTTGTGGGGTTTTTATTGTTGTTCACAGTATGAGCAGGCTGTTTGACAGAGAAAAAAGTTCTTGATGCTTTAGATGAAAGGAACAATAAGACAAGAGATTGAACTCAAGAATATTGAAGCAGTCTCAAAGCAGGAGAAAACTTCAGCTTGCATGCCGAAAAGCTTATCCACATGTCAAGGGCCGTGGGACATTTTCCCAGAGGGCCTGGACAAGAAGCCTCCCTGGTCTTATTATCCTAAACTAGGCTGAATGGAACACCAGGGAATATGCCCGAGGGAGGGAGATCACACTGGCCAAAAGGGTGGAAAAAGTGATGCAATCAGAGAGCTCTTTCCCATCTCTAATTTTATGACTCTAAAAAGGAAAGAGAATTCAAACCACTTCAAAATAAGATCACTGGAGAACTGACATAGATGACTGGATCTGTTGAAAAATAAGTTTATAAAGATGCATTTTTCTGGTTGATAATTACATATAACGCCAAAAGATATCTCCACTTAGCTACTGCTTCATATCAAATATAGAGTAAAATTTTAAACTAAAGCAGAATAATTTCTCTGGCAATTGAGAAGAGTAGGGGGAGAATCTACAAACAATAACGCTGAAAAGTAAGGCTTCCCTCCCCAACAACTGAAAGCTTGACAAATCATGCCTGTTGTTTCATTGCTCAGGACATTTAAAATAGTGTAAGCAGAAAAGTCTCTTCCACCTGCTTGCTACGAGGTTTGATTCTGAGGATCGTGTACTCCGAAAGACATACTTCTAAAGAAAAAAAATACCATTTGATTTTCTTTCTATTTTAAAATCTGATATCATTAATAATAAATTTTATGTATTTTCCCAAGTCAAAGAGAGAAATATCTTATTAGTGGCTGTCTGTTACTTACACTGAAACAGCCATAAAAACATATTTTAAAAGCTATGCTTTCTAAAAGTGCCTTTTTTAGAAAAAAAAGAGACTGAGAAATTTGCTAATTGCTCTCAAATTCAAATCTCCAATCAGCTGAACACAATTGTAAGTAAATAGGGCTTCTTTGGGGGAAGGTAATCCTAATTATGTGGCAAGCTACAAGGACACCCAAGTTTATGTCAGTAGCAGATTCTGATAAGATATGCACCAAAGGAATCATGTCTGGACTGTTTCAACTGGGAGGGTGTTGGTGTAATGTTGGTATTTAGCTGTGATCTAGAGATCAGCAAAGGTCAGGCTGGACAAAACAGCGCCTAATGAAGCTTCTAGTGTTTGGGGTGAAAGAGCCACAAAGCCTTTCAAATTAGCAGCTGAATCCTGACACTCATTAGTGATTATATATGCAAGGGCTGCATCTTCAGCCCCAACCAGTAAAACAGCCTAGACGCTCTGCATACACACAAAAGAAATAAAGTACGTACAAACATAAAGAACTAAAACCTTTTAAATGCCTTTCCCTTCACATTCTGACATTTTCTTTTCTTTCTTGCTTTCTTGTCTTTTTTTTTTTTTAAATATTAATGACAGGACTGCAGTGTGCTTACCTTCCAATTTCATGTTAAAATAATTACCATCGCCGTGACTAAAATGAGACTTTCAGTTTTTTATTTTAATCAAGGAAGGTCTAGTCAAAAAATTGCTCTGCTAAGTTCTGTACAAGACATAATACACTCTTGTTAACTAACAAAGCCAATAAATCAAGCTGAAGCACTTATTAAACTATCTCACAGGACTAAATTTATCACTGATGACAAATTTAATTTGGAGTTCTGAAAGTTTGCTCCTTGCATATACTTCAACAGATTTTTTGGAGGGGGCAGCTATTTCACAAGTAATGAATGCTAAATTTACTTGAAATTTTTAGAGATGTAAAAGACAATTTCCAATAAAAAACTGTGTTCTTCCTAGAGTGTCGCTATCACTAGAAAAAAGTTATGCATTAAAATTCTTTTCCAGTGAGGCTATCCTTTGTACATTAGAGTTAGAAGAATTTTTTAAATGGTGATAATGAGCATTTTACAAAGCAATTTATAACCATCACTCAGTTAGCCCACACTCTATCTCCACAGGTAGGTCAGTTTTTGTCCCTTGTTAATGAAGATAAGAAAATTGAGATACAGAGTTTTCCCTACATAACAGGTAGAGTAATTTTAATCTGCGGCAAGGTCGTTTGGCATAAGGGAGGGTGGAAAGAAAAAAGTAAGGAAATGCACAAAATTGTATTGGATCTTCTTACAGTAGCTAATACTGGAGCTAAAAGGATGATATTCCCACTTTAAGAATCAAAAGAATTACAATTCAAATCCACATAACATTTTATTAATAGGCGACCCTTCCTTGACACCATGCTTCTAGACTATAATATAAATAATGCCTTATTTTCTGTTCCAGTCAACTGCACTGTGCAGTTTATTATACACCACAGCCAGGTTACACAAGTTATGCTTATATTTTCTATAAACTTTTCCTCCTCCTAAAACATCGCTCTACGTACGACTCCACATTAGCATTTTCCTATTGTCTTTTCAAACAGTATTTTCTTTCTTGACAGTGCAATCAGCGTATAAAAACCAATATCACCACCTGGTCCCGTTTAAAGCAAACCGAGCAGCCTGAACCACAGCCTGACAAGGAGAACGCATTAAGCTCTTGAACAAAAGCATCCAAGTCGACCTGTTTTGCAGACTGATTAATAGAAACAAGCTCCAAGGACTAATCACAAGTCGAGCCCTGTTTCGCAGATTAATAGAACAAAGACACACGAGAGGAGGGGAGCTTACAGCACCAGAATACAAATAAGCAAAGGTAGGCACCAGGCTTTCCTTGACTGAAGTCACGTCCTGTAAAGCCAGACCCAGGAACCCAAGTACTAGGGTGTCACATTCAGGGATGGATCAAAACACAGCAACAAAAAGGTCTGGGTTTCATCATTCAGCCCAGCACTGGAGAGCCATCTAGGTTCTACTATCTTAGGAGACTCTGATTTAAAAAAGAAAACACATTTTTTCAGCTGAATAAATGCATGGTTCTGGTGCTTTGGGGGTTTCCTTGCATGTCAGCCAGGCAAACCACAGTACTTATTGAGGACAGACCCTTCCACCTTCCCATCTTTGAATGGGGTAATCTGTGAAATATGTACATATGTGCCAACCCACACACACATGGATCATATACGTGATGACAGCATCAAGTTTGAAGGACAGGGTTAATTTCCAATTACTCACAGACATACGTTTTACGGCTACAGAATGTGGCCTTTCTTCCTGACTGTAAAAATAAAACTTACCCACTGTAAGAATGTACTAAATCCCAGGAAAAGTAGAATGAGAGAAAGAAAAAAAGAACATTCGTAAGAGAAAATCACTGTTATACTTGTGGTGTATTATCTCTATTTTGTTTTCTAACTATATTTGTATGTTTTATAATGCAATGGTCCATCTGTACATTGTTGGTGAGGATACGGCTTCTAAAATGCTTCCTGCTAAATAAAAGAAGAAAAACATACCATTGCTTTCTGATGACGGATGCTAATTCTTCAAGGGACAAAACCATTCAAGGTGAATGTAAGAATGCTTTTACTGGAATTGTGAAATCTTCATCCATGTGAGTATGTGGTTAACTGAGGAAAGTTTGCACAGCTTGAGAAACATAATTTTTAAGAATCGAGACGTCTACTTTTGCACGATTTCTATTTTGATGATTTTCTACATTTAACTATTTCCCTTCAATTGTTTTTTCTACTCTTACTTATAGAAACTCAGATAAAAAGCTTTTTTGGTCTCGTTCAGATTATTTGATGCAATATTTTCAGAGTGAGACAAAGAGAATGGATTTTCTCTGGCATATTTGTATTCTACTTAACCAATAATCCACTGATTCTGTTTATTCCAACAATCAACAAAGCAAAAATGCATTCATAATTATACATCAAGAGTTACAAAGTCTCAGAAAAAGTCTCAGAACTGACTTTAGAGCACTGTTAAGCCTGTGGTTTACAGGCTAGCCAAACTTCAAAATTTCCTATGAACTGTTTCTACTTCTCTCAGACTTTTCAGAGCAGAGTTCAAACTCTACAGAAGGTAATTCCTACAGCAAATAACCTTAAATACCAATACCCTCCTTAAAAACCAACATCTTCTGATTTTCCCTTCAATAGTAATACTGAAAGGCACATACAGTGTGAGTGTAGCAAGGCACTCAATACCCTGAAAATTCGCTCGTCTTTCATGGACCTGCCTCTGAAGCTGCTATGCAAGCCGGCAACCACACGGAATTCGCCTCCGGTAAGAATTATTTAAAAGCAGAAAGGTCAGACCCAGCATCGCAGACACACATTTGGGTTTTCCATTTTTCTACTTATTCTACTGCCCAACAGGTAAGTACTTCTTTCAGAACTTATCTTTCTGAGGGAAAGGGCTGAATGTGGATAAGAAAAGGAACTAGTCTTGGCTATATCTTCTGAAAAACAGGAAGCATTAAGTAATGTTTAGTAACAGAAGCAGTAGCATCAGCATAGCCTAAAATCCTCATTCTCAAGTGCTTCTTAATATTATTTAAAATATATATATAAATGCAAAACCCACAAGTGAACCCTATGAATTTTAAAACAAACCTGTCTTCCATAATTTTCCCTTAAATCATAACACCAAAGGAAAAGAAGAAAAGTGGGAGGGAGAGACTTCTGCCAACAGCCTATAACAACTAGTTAGTTTTGCCATTAGTAATTTCTGATTAGGTTTTAGTCTAGCATCTTTTATTTTGTTCTTCAAAGATCAAAGCAAGAAAGGTTTTTCTATTGATGACTGACTCAAAATAATAAGAGGCCTCAATTATGGGTAGTGATTTAAGAGTTGGACTTTTAAATCATTAAGACAATAAAACATTTTTTTTCCCCTGAGTGTCTGTCTTTGACGATCCTCTTTCTAGAACCGTGGTACTCCAAAGCTACTTCCCATGGCTCATGAAGCCTTGTGTGGCGTGGAAAGGCAGTATATCCTATTAGGTTTAGCTTTGAGACTGATATATCCCAAAAATTCAGTACATATGGTAGCTTGAAATGTAGAGAGAAAAACAATAATCACAGTTTATTAAACCAGGCAGCCATCAGCGGCACGTAGTTCTATATGCAATCATTTTGTACATAATGTATAAAAGAAGTGCATAACCAAGTTTAGGAAATAATGAAAAATCAGTATGTTGACTCTGCTCTTCTTTTTCTTCCCTTTACAAATATAGCACTGGTTTTACTTAGTCTTCAATGTTGACTTACTGTTGATTCATAGGAAATTTTAGCACCATTTTTTATTTAATGTGATCCATCCTGTAAACCCACCACGCCAAGACATTGGGCCTGAAAATATCTAAATTAATCATTAAGTATCACTGGCACCTTCAGATGCTGTCTTGGGAAATTTTATCCTAGGAAGACTATTATTTAAGCTAGGTCTTAACCACTTCCTCTAGTATGCCCTTCTATACCAGGTACTTCTCATTGCCTTTTTATTTATTTTCTTGCTACAAATTTTATACTTAGACATTATTAGTGATAGTAACTCTATTTACACTTTAACCAAGCTGATCTTTTATATTTGAGCAAAACAGTCTTCCCATATCCTCTCCTGAATTAATGCAGATTTGTAGCTCACCTTTGTAGCTCTTTGCAGAATGCATATACATGTTGCTAACCCAGAGACTTCAAAGTTTGACACTCACTTGGTATTGGAGCAGCCCTCACGGAACAGTCCACATTTAATTTATAGTCACCATCCAAGATTACCTTTATTCTTCCTGGGTGGAAGCACACTGCCAACATTACTCATACACTGAAAATGATCCTCCATGTAAGTGACCTTCAAAATGCCCATATGTCTTCATTTAACAGACATCTATCCACTCTTCCATACCTTTTGAACAAATGCAGTTGAATATGGGGTTCCTTTCCTAAGTGGTTTCTACTTATCCAGATCATAAGCAACCTGCCATGCAAAGAAACTATGCAATATCCACTTTAAAACATTTTCTCTCTTCCTTTATCCCCCTGCCCCCACCAACACACAAACCGGGGTAAGCATTTTCCTAGACTAAGTTTACTATTTATCTCATTTCTACTCTTTTTGCTTCTTCTCTTCTACCATGGTAATACCACCATAGAAACAAAACCAACAAAACAAAACCAAAAAATAACAGCCATTACAAAACTAACAAGTGTTACCTTTCGGGGAAAAAAAAATATTAATTGAGCATTTACTGAGTGCCACAGAACTTAAAAATACATGATCGATCTTATTTTAATCCCATGAAAATATACAGAAGTAGTGAGGAATATAAAGGTTTTGGAGCCAAACAGATTTGGGACTGATTTACAGTTCATTGCAAAATAAGTGTCCTTGGGTCAATTATTTAATTTCTCTAACCTTTAATTTTCTCATCTCCCAAATGAGGGTAATATTATCTCCTTTACAGGGTTGCTTTGAGGCTTAAAAACAATTTTACATCTGGAACCTGTATGTGAATGATGCTCAATAAATAGTAGTTATTATTATTACTTATATACGCATTTGACAGATGAAATTGTGGTTCAGAGAGATTGCATAACATGTGTAACCAGGTCAATAACAAGTGTAAATGTTACACATGTAACACATAACATGTGTAACAAGGTAAATAAGTTCTAAATGATCGAAGTGAGACCCAAGCTTGTTGGGAACAGCGTTTCTAAGGCCAAAGCCTGCGGAGCTCTATACCACTGCCCCCCTCCTTCTGTGAGAAGAACAGAGTCGTAGATGTTTGAGCTATGCCCGATGTGGGGAGCGCATGCCTTCCTGCTGGGGAAGCCCTGCCAGAAGTTTTGTAGCCTAAGGAACTGCTTGTTTAAGGGAAGAGAGAATTAGCAATAATTTTTTTGGAGAACAGTTTCAACAAAGCCTTCGCCATCAGAGGGGATGTCCCTAGGCCCATGGTGGGTCTACAAGCCCGACCAAGTCTCCCATGGGCTTATAGATGAACCCTTGAGAGGGTGGGTGACATCATGCCTTGACGTTGCTCTCACAAAGCAGCCTAGAAGGCAGGGGGCTTCTCCTGTATGAAGCACAGAACACAACGTGGCTTTGATTATTAAGGCTGTATTGTGAAACAACTTTGGCAGCGAGCGTGCAGGCTCATCAGAAGGGGCGGAAGGATGTCCTGTGGCTCTGCAGATGTGGTGCTGGCAGAAGAGGAGCACCCGATGGAAGAAGCAACCTCATCTGTCCAAAGATATGTGTGCTCCAAAACCCCTCTCACCTTCATCAGAGATTAGGGGAAAGATGAAAGGATCCACTGTGGTTACCGAGACTAACCTGTGAATACATCTGAGCCACAGAGGAGAAATGCATCACAGGAAGACAGAAGCAGCTAAGGCTGGAAACAAATAAATACAGATCAAGACTGTCAGTGGGACCCTAGTGGGCTCACTGTCTGGCAAGACCTGGAGAAGTTCACCCTACCCTTACAGTTCAGAGGACAAAATAAGTAATCCATGTTTGTCGAGTAGCCTGAAAGTAAATGGTACAGAATCTACATGACGCTAAGAACCCAATCACTGAGAATTCAGCCACTAAGGAAAGGGAATACTGTATATTTGACAATTGGTTTTAATGTCCATAGGATGTTCTGAGGGTCCACCTGGTCTAGCTTCCGACCAATCTCAAACTTGACGCCAATTACTTTGACTGCAGCCTTGAAGTGACAGTCTCTATAACTAAGAGTAACTTCTAGAGCTGCTCACAGTATGGGAATAAGGTATCTGAGCTGAAGAAATGATACCAAAGAGCCTAAAATTACTGATGGAGGCTTTCTTTGAAAACTCTCACCGCCTTACTATGAGGTTTAACGTGAGGTTTATCCTACTCCTATTTCTCACTTTTATTAAACCATGCTCACCTGGAGAGATGCTAGATTTCTGAGTGTTCAGGAAAAATCTAGGTATATGTACCTTGTTACACATGTTATTAAAGCCCATGGACATCATTTAGGGCTTTGCTTGGTTCCATTTTGCTCTGTCATCTCTAGTCTTCCATTTTGTATGACTGTGCCTGACTTTGTATTGGAAATACTTTCTTTCCTTTTGTCACTGGGTGTCTAATCTGTGTAAATCCTCAGTTCACCAGTCAGAGACCTATCTCTACCACCACCACCCCGATTCATTCATTCATTCATTCATTCAGAAGACAGGGACCGAGCATATACTATGTGCCAGACACTGAGCTTGCCTAAGGTATGCATACAGGACAAAGTACAGGTCCCTGCTCTGATGGAGCTTGTAATCACTTGATACTCTCTTTCTATCCACCAGCAGCAACTCTGGATTAAAAGGAGCCTATTAGTGTAACAGGAGAAAATGAAAGAACACCCAGCAGCCAGTCAGCCATATACCAAAGTGGAGGTCCAGGCCTTCTGTGGAGCACAGTGTGGGCCCATGGCAGGTCTGACTGCAGCCGAAGTACGTTGCCAGCACTTCCCTCTTGGTGCATATGCCCAGGGCTGCTCTCTCTCCATTGCATGGTTCTTCAGAGGGAAAAAGTCACATGCAACCTATACTTGCCTCCTGATATGTGTTGTGGAGGAAGTTGTCTCTGTGGTGCAGGAACAGCAGGAGCTGACTCATGCCTTATAACACATTAAGACACAAATTTATGTGTGTGAGAGACAGGGTGTCACTCTGTCACCCAGGCTGAGTGCAGGAGTGTGCTCACGGCTTATTGCAACATCGACCTCCCAGACTCAGCAATCCTCCTGCCTCAGCCTCCCAAGTAGCTGGGAATACAAGCACACACCACCACACCTGGCTAGTTTTTTAATTTTGTAGAGATGGGGCCTCACTATGTTGCCCAGTCTGGTCTCAAACTCCTAAGCTCAAGTGATCCTCCCACCTCAACCTCCCAAAGTGTTGGGATTACAGGCACAAGCCACTGCACCTGGCCAATATGTTTTTTTAAAATCCTAGTCTCGGGGTCACTTGTTTTTGGTCTTCCCTCAGTGATCCTATTTTCCCCTAGAAGCACACCTCACCACTTAATCCTGAGAGCCTCTGAAGGGTGCTGGCCTGGATTTCTGTACACCCTTTTTGCAACTAGATGAAAACGGCCAGGTCTTCTAAGATGAAAAGCAGCTACTTCCTGAGTTGCTCAGGCCAAGGAGTAGACAGACATCTAGGATATCCTGGTTTAGTCTAGCAAACTCCACAAAGGAAGCCTGGATTCTAGTCCTATTTTGTCCTCAAATTAAGTCTGTAGCTTTGGGCAAGTCACTTTCTCTATCAAAAACTCTCTTTGTTGGTCTCTGTCAAAAGGAGGCAATAATGAACAGCAGCTGACACATAAACACTTGTAAATGCTGGCTATTATTAATTATTATTAGTAATACATGCCCTGGTTAAAGAATTGTTGTCAGCCTCAAATGAGATAATACATATGAAAGTTCTCTGAGTGAAATACACCATCCAAATGTAAATTTATTATTGTTGTTTGCCGAGTTGCTCTCTCAGAATGTGCAGGCAAAAATATAAATTATGCCAACGGTTGCTATGAAGCATAATTGAATGCAGACAAATACTTCTTTAGCACCTCCACATTCTTCCATACAACCACCACCAACACATCAGGCAGGCTTTGAAGGCTGAGTTGGACAGAGCTGGCAGAAAGGGGCGAGTGAGATCCCACATGACCAGCTCTGCATAAACTGGCTTTGGAAATGGTATTTACTGATTTGGTCATCAATGGGGAGGTAGGAAGCAAAGTGATCGGTTTTGCTTTCTCCTAAACAGGGCAGTTGTTAACCCAGAAGTGAATCTGATCCCAGCTTTAAGAGCAGTCAGCTGCATTCTGAAACAGGCAAAAATGTAAACAGAGCCCTGTAACTCTAGACTAGGGCAGAACAGCCATAGGTTTCATAATGGGAGAGTCTATGGGCCCTGTGCCAAGAAAAATGAAATGTTACCCTGGGCCTTTAAACAGAATCATGTAAGAGCAGAGTGCATATTTGTTTAACACACACACACACAAGACCTTTTTCTCTGCCAATACCTTTCTGAACCCTCCTGAATAAAAGCTGAAATCCCTGAAAACATGGTACAGAACCAATATTGTTTGCATAGTCTCATTCTTTAGTGCCAAAGGATTTTTCTCCTGAACAGGGAGCTGTTTCTTTCTTTTCTTTTTTCTTGTTCTTCTACTTTTTTTTTTTTTTTGCCCGAGTTAATTACAAAGTATGACTGAGAAAATAAAATAAATGAGCCCATTCCACCCATCCCTGTATCTGAATTCTATCATGTGAATTGCCAATTGGTTTTCTAATCCTCTCATTCAATATCTGCTGTTAATTTGTTTGCTATTTCAAGAACTTGAAGACTGTCAGCAAAATACATGATGCATTACAAAACTTATAATTGGAAATAAAAACATCTGACACTTTTCTGACAGAGTAAACATAAAGTACTACTATTGCACTGATCAGAACAAGGGAAATGTGAGCAACCTTGTAGCTATTTGTGTGCAAACACAATTAGAAATGCTGCAGAGAGTGAAATCAACACTCAACTCCCACTTTGAAAAATGCTGAGAAAATTACATCTAAATGAATGAATGAATTCAACATGGTTATGAAAGGAAATGAAGGGAAGAGAGGAAGGGAAAACAAATCCTGCTCACACTTCCTCTGAAAATGCGACTCAACGGACTTTCTCTTCCTATTTCAGCCATTTTAGAATTGCACTGCCTAGGCCTGATCTAATTTTCCTGCTGGAGAAGTTAAGGCACTTCCTCCACAGTTACTAAATCTGACAAATTACACCTGGGTCCACTCTAACGTGAAAAAATGTGCTCTTTGTTGCTGACCCCTTGGTCAGCCTAGAGATCAAATTCCTGGACATCGGAAAGCCCCACTCATATTCATTAAAAGCCACGGGAGACCAGCTCTGTATTTCTGTTCAAGGGAAGAACAAGGTGCGGGCTTTCGCTGAACAATACAACTGCTCTGCTTCAGTCGGCACAATATACACCTTTCACTTTCTGCAGCTTGGCTGCTAATCAATTAGTATGTGGATTTTTTTTTTTTTTTCTGCACAGCATCTTAGTACCAAAACTAAGTCCCATGAGCGAGTTTACCCCAAACTGCTTGTGTTAAAAAGCTGGCTACAGATTCAGTAATCAAAAATACAAAAATGATTTCAAAATTCTACCTTCCCTCTACTCTGGCCAGACATGCCATTAATTACCACAGTGGCTAATATTTGACAGATTAGAATTTTGTCCCCTTTCTAACCACACTCAGCCTTTGGGAAAGATGTTACAGTGCTGAGAGTGAGTCACAAAGACAAAATTGGGCACCACTGGTGGCAGAGAATCAATTTTAGGTATGCAAGCAATCCACAAGCTCTCCCATGGTACGAAGTAAGAATGAGGCTGACCCACCTGCCTGACAACACAAAACCTTCTTCTCCTGCACTCCCAAAAAGAATGAGAAAATAACGACAATAGCAGAAGTGAAGCAAATCTGTGGCTGAACTATTAAAAAGATGCCTGATGCCTTTATTCCAGATTCTTGGAAGAATGAGATGATGAAGGAATATACACAGATGCCATAAAACCTACCTTAAGGCCTCTTGAGGTAAGGGTGACCCCAGAGAATTCATCAACTCTTGCCCTCCCATCTGAGGGAGCCCCTTTCCTTTCAGATCTGGCATCCCACTTACAGCATCTTCAGTTTAGGCCACTGGATTTTCCCAGACCCATCAAACCATATTCAAAGCCTCTTCCTTGGGGATGTACTAAGCACTACAGAACATTACGGTTGCAGACATATATGAATGCTCTGGTGTGTTGTAAGTTATTTTCTACATACCAGTTCCTGTTCAACTGTAAATTAGAAAACACTACTTTAATTCTCCGTAGTCTTGAGGTAGCTTTCAGCTGTGTTGCAAGTTATGAACGTGTAACGAATACAGACTAATATTCTTTTTCTGTAGCTAGACCAGGTCACAATCCGTATTTTCTAAATACACGAATTATAGCTATTTTCCTAGTCTGATGGCAATTACTTTAGAGAAACCTGTGAATCCTTAATATCAGAGTTCTTATTTTGATTTCTATTTTTGAAACCACTAGTGCTATCAGCAATGCAGAACTTAATACTTCCTCCAAAAAAGTCACTGTAAAAACAGGGAAATCAGACCATCAATTTACATTATTTTTGATCGAAATATCTGCTGGGTTACTAAGCAGGAACTCACCTATGTGTAAATCTCAGAGATGGAAAAAATCTAATTTCTGAAGGGAGAAAAGTGGGTAAGTACCTATGGAATAAGTTCTCCCAAACATTGCTTTGAGGCAAAATCTTTTTTTTTTTTTTTTTTTTGTTGAGACGGAGTCTCACTTTGTCCCTCATGCTGGAGTGCAGTGGCCCGATCTCGGCTCACTGCAAGCTCCACCTCCCGGGTTCACGTCATTCTCCTGCCTCAGCCTCCCAAGTAGCTGGGACTACAGGCGCCGGCTACCACGCCCGGCTAATTTTTTGTATTTTTAGCAAAGACGGAGTTACACCGTGTTAGCCAGGATAGTCTCGATCTCCTGACCTCCTGATCTGCCCGCCTCAGCCTCCCAAAGTGCTGGGATTACAGGTGTGAACTCCCAGGCTGGAGTGCAGTGGTGCGATCTCGGCTCACTGCAAGCTCTGCCTCCTGGGTTCACGCCATTCTCCTGCCTCAGCCTCCCGAGTAGGTGGGACTACAGGTGCACGCCACCATGTCCAACTAATTNTCCCGGGTTCATGTCATTCTCCTGCCTCAGCCTCCCAAGTAGCTGGGACTACAGGCGCCGGCTACCACGCCCGGCTAATTTTTTGTATTTTAGCAAAGACGGAGTTACACCGTGTTAGCCAGGATAGTCTCGATCTCCTGACCTCCTGATCTGCCCGCCTCAGCCTCCCAAAGTGCTGGGATTACAGGTGTGAACTCCCAGGCTGGAGTGCAGTGGTGCGATCTCGGCTCACTGCAAGCTCTGCCTCCTGGGTTCACGCCATTCTCCTGCCTCAGCCTCCCGAGTAGGTGGGACTACAGGTGCACGCCACCATGTCCAACTAATTTTTTCTATTTTTTTCAGTAGAGACGGGGTTTCGCCGTGTTAGCCAGGATGGTCTAGATCTCCTGACCTCGTGATCCGCCCATCTTGGCCTCCCAAAGTGCCTGGGATTACAGGCGTGAGCCACCGGGCAAATTCTTAATAGTAAAAGATGTTAAAAATTGTACAAGACATTGAAGTAATTCAAGCATGCTCGCAAATATGTATATTTTTGAAAATTCTAACTTTGATGACCATTTAAGTGCGTGGCATATGAGAGAAACTAGAGAAGACTTCATTCCTCATGTTTTACAACTAAATGAAAAAGTTAAGTGACTTGCCTAGTGTCACCCAATGAGCAGAAGGTGAACTAGGGCTAAAACTTATCCAATCTCGCTCCTTATGAAGGCTGACAGAGGTATAGTTTGGAAACACTAACACACCACTATTAATAGTAATAGCTAACGCTTATCAACTGCTTACTCCATGCTAAAAAGTCTTCTGTGTGCTGTGGATGCATTAATTCTATCTTCATAACAACCATGAAACCATAATGCTTTATCCCATTTTAAAGAAGAAACAGAGGCAGGCAGATGTTAAGAAACTCACCCAAGGTCCCACTGAATAAGTGATAGAGATGGCAAATACTCTCCTCCCTAGCACAGAAATGCTAATGCAGACATTTCTAAATCAATGTTCAGATTATCAGTAGTTCTGGGAATGTTAATTTTGACGAAATATCTTCACAGTGAGATCCAAACTACTGAGGCCTCCCAAAAACAGATGATGAAACTGAAATATCCTTTTCGTCAACCTCTGTATTCTTGGTCAAAATACAAAGTATCAACAATTCCAATGGATGGGGCAAAAACCACTTAAAGATCTCCCTTATTGTAAAGAGATGCTCAATAGGAAATGGTTGAAGCTTTGTGGAAATCTCAACAGACATTAAGTCTAATGACAACTTTAGGAGAACATTTCAGAAGACTGATTAGTGCTTATTTTCTTGACTTTTCTACCCTTGCCAGTATTAAAATTAAAACATTTTAAATGACATCAATCCAGTTCAGATATAAACTTTGTCTGCAGTTTGCACCACCACCAAAAATAGACCATGTCCTGTCACATCACATATCTGAATTAGTCTGTTTGTTCAATTTCTTGAGATGCTGCAAGATCTGCCTGAGGACCAAAATCATTCCCCCATTCATCACAGCTATAATCTGGTTTAGCTGAACCCTGTCCTAAACAGATTTGAATCAGCTCAGATAATGGAGGAAGTTTGTTGCTGTCATCATTTCAGCAACTATCAATCCAGGGACCTCTGAACATCCTGCTTGCTCAGGAATAGCCTTAAATGTCCTGTACCTTTTAAGGATTTTTCAAAAGTAATCTTAAATTATTTTTAAACAATGATCTTAACTTGCATGTAGAGCATCTCTGCTAAGCAGAGGTCATTCCTCAACTACTTCACTGACATTAAGAACTGGGCTGTGAAGCTGGAAATGCTCTCTCTCCTGCCCTTTACCCAAAAATGCTAATATCAATATCCTACACGACCCCAGATTACAGTTTGACAGCACTGATTTCTGCTGTTTATTCTCTTGCCCTTTACCACGTTCTCACACATTAAAAAAATAAATTGACGTACTTTACTAAAGCTAGGTATAAACTGGATCTGCAGATTATAACCACCAATTACCACATCCCCACCCCCACCATCCCTCAGTCACGCTGTATACCCTGGAATCAGACTCGCCAGGTTCAAATCACACCTCTTATTATCTGTGGCGATTCTTGAGCAATTACTTAACTTTTCTGCATTTGGGTTTTCTTATCTGCCAAATGAGAATCAGAATAGTGCCCATCTCCCAAAGGTATTCTGAGGATTAAATGAGACAATACATATACAAAAAACATAGGACAATGCCTGGCATATAGGAAGTACTTAATTAAGAGTTCAAAATCATTGTTGGGGTTGATTTTAAATAGAGATGTACTTCCTGTACCCATTCATCAGTCCTTCTGGATACCAACTCGTATAGCTAGAAAAAAAATTATAGAAAATATCTCAACCTTTTAACTTACAGAGGACAAGAGGACTTTACTTGACAAACTGTCAAGTAAAGTGGCCAATCTGAATTCAGTCTGCTTGTCTGTTTCCAGTCCTATCCACAACTCCTAGTGAAGGACTGGGGTACTTTCTGTATTGAGTGAGTAAAGGTAAGTTCTTCTGCTCTATATACACACACACAGGTTAGTTTTGCTCTACATACACCCTCAAAAAAAAAAAGTCCTAGAACCTAAATGATTGACAATCATTTAGTCTAACATTCTCACTTTAAAGATTTAAAAAAAAAAAAAAACTTGCTCTAGGGCCTAAATGACTTGCCTAAGTTGACATAAATACTTAGTGGGAGAGCCCAAGGCCAGAAAAATTATAATTGATACCCTAAGCAAACTATCCAATATTCTCTAAAGTCCACTGCAAACTTTACCTATTTTATCCTCATCACAACCCTCTAAAATAGATATCATCTTCACCATCTTAAAGATATGAAAACTGAGGCTCAGACACTGTGAAGTAATTCCTTTAAAACCTGACAACTGTCAACTGATAGAATCAAGATTGACATGCTTCTTGTCTGGCTTCCAAGGATATGCACCTGTTTCAAGTTTTCCAGAGCTTAGTTCCGAGAATTCTAGCGCCATTTCTCAACCAGTAACTTTCAAACCACCTGTACATCAGTCTTGCCCAGGGAACTTTAAAAAATAGTAACTGCTGAGCTTCATCTCAGAAAGGGCAATCAGAGTCTCTGTAGGTAGGGCTTCAAAATCTTTATTTCTACAGAGACGGTAATTCTGATGTGTAGAGAGATTTGAGAAACCCTAATCTGAGCAAGATATTTTATGACCTCTTCCAGTACAAAATGAGAGGGAAATGAGTTACCTAAGGCTGATGGAATGTTCAGAGTAGCTGAGTCTATGTGAAGGGTAGCATGGCGACCTCCTCTCAAATCCTTTTGTGTCACACAGACATACACCCAGCCCCAGTAGCATAAACATATACAGCCAGCCCTCCATAATCACGGGTTCCACATCCAAGGATTTAACCAACCAAGGATAGAAAATATTAGAAAAAGGGCCGGGAGCGGTGGCTTATGCCTATAATCCCAGCACTTTGGGAGGCCGAGGCGAGCCAATCACCCGAGGTCAGGAGTTCAAGACCAGGCTGGCCAACATGGTGAAACCCTGTCTCTACTAAAAATATTAAAATTAGCCGGGTGCAGTGGCGTGTGCCTGTAATCCCAGCTACTTCGGAGGCTGAGGCAGGAGAATCACTTGAACCCGGGAGGCAGAGGTTGCCGTGAGCTGAAATCACACCACTGCATTCCAGCCTCAGCGACAGAGAGATACTCCATCTTGAAGAAAAAAAAAAGAAAGAAAATATTGGAAAAAGGATCGCATCTATGCTAGATATTTTTGCTGTCATTGTTCCTTAAACCATGAAGTATTAACAATGTTTTATAATCTAGAGATGATTTAAACTATACACGAGGATGTGCATAGGTTACATGCAAATACTACACCATTTTATATAAAAGACTTGAGCATGCTGGAATTTTGTTATCAGCAGGAGATCCTGGACCAATTCCCATTGGATACTGAGGGAGGGATGACTGTATATATCTAGGAAAGCCTTAACTCCCATTGATCTTACCTAAAGGGATCTCTATCACAATGAAAACAAGTGTTGCATTTTGCAGTAGTACAGTATGCATTTTGTTGGAAATACAGCAATAAGGTTTCCTTCCATCCGAATCATTTTCATTTAAAGCATCTAAGTCTGAGCCATATATTCTTGGTACTGAGCTAAAAAGCAATGTGGAAAACTGTTTGAATCATCACTTACCAAGGTGCACCGTATATCCTGAATCCCTTCACTGTTACCTCCGAATCTTGTAAGTAAATACTGTTTGTCAGGAGGGACTGAACATTGTCAAAGTCCTCTGGTTTCAATTTGGACACAGAGGGGAAACGGTAGTAGTCCTGTTTAACAAGGTCTGCCATGAATTCCTTATCAAATGTCAGTTCATGATTCCCAGCAATCACTATTTTATATTCATATGGCAGGTTTCCTGAAATAAGAAAAAAGAGCACCAATTAGCACGTTCATTTCCCATCACAAAGTACAACAGCCGAGACTATGTGATTAGCAGACAGCTCACTCAAATGAAATAGCTCACACATTCCTTTACATTTCCATGTGAACTGGAATTTATGATTAGTCCTTTATGCCAACAAAAATGACAATAACAGGAGATAGGAAGCTGCTAAGTAGCTAAAACATTGTTAAAAAGACATTAAGTTTTCTAGTTCCATTTCCCTCTTCTGTATGCTACGTATTCATTGTGATGAATCCACAGGGTAATGAATCCACACTTTATATTTATCCAGTAAAAAAGCACATTAATCACGATCCTTAAGAGAAGGTCTGGACCTAGTTTGGTTCTCAAAACATAATCTAACCAACTATTCTTAACAAGTCAAATAACTACTAGATTTTTAGTATATCCTTCAGACAAAAGACATGGCATAGTCAAACATTCCAAAATTGACATACAAGAAAGGAACCAGATAGTAAAATTTCATATTTCAACTCTAATTTTAAGTTTACCTTTTGGGTTGTGAATAAAAGAACATTAGGAAGGGCCCCTGATTAGAAGCTAACTTTCCTCCCATTGGGAAGGGAGAAGAAACTGTAAAGCTTAACCCACTTTTAATATTTATGGTATGGAAATGTGAGTTCTCGGTGTGTGCTTTTTATGCAAAAGTTTCCCGATCAAAATGAGATAATTCTGGGAAGAAGAATGAAAGCTATAAAGGAAAACCCAAACACCAGACTTCTGCATAGATTTATAATGTTTAAATAAAGTACGGGTCATACATATTAATAACTCACCGTGATGCTATAAGAACCAAAATCCAAAGGGAGAGAGTGCCGGGCAGCTGTCCCCACCTGAAATTAATGTTCTTTTCTTTACGCTGTCACTACCCATCCCTCAAGCCTCACTGTTCATCTGCTGCTTATTTTATTTTGGAGGAAAAAAAGAGTGGGACAATGGCACCTATAATTCCAGCTTTCTGAGACCTATGGATCTGATGCAAAATTAATGTTTCCTGCTATTCCAGGAAGAATTAAAGTTACCACTAGCAGGAAATTGGATACACTTGTTGTAAGAACTGGTCCTTACCAGCAAGCTAGAGTCTCAATGATTTCATTAAGGAAGCTTAGTGGGGAAGAGAATTTTGTGGGGGAGGTGATGGGAGCAAGTTCTGTCGTCAGTCCACTTGGATTTCAGCAATTCAAACTGTAAAGATTACATTGTGAAGTCCACACAGTCTCAGCAGCACATCACAAACGTATTTGCTAATATTGAAGCAGTTTTCAAGACTGTCAGATCATGTTTTGCAAAATTACTGCCTTTTCTTTAGCTATTAATTGTTAGATTTCTGACAATAATAAAATTGCTTATATAGCTCGGGCAATAATGGGGAGGCTTAAGAGAGAGATGAAAGCAGTCTGATAGAAAATAACACTGCAGAGAGAAGAAACCAGAAACGCTGAGGCCAAGCAGCAATGGTTATCTTTGACTACTAGCCCACAGTGCTGTATGTCATGTCTTTGGCCTCAGTTATTTGCAAGGTTATGATGAAGAGTTCAGAAAAGAATAGGAAGCCTCCCTCAAATGCACATTTATGTGAATTTGGTAATTAAGAGTATGATGTACATAGTATGTTGCTTGGATAGAATGGTGGTATTTTGCACAATTCCTGAACTTCAAGTGAAGATGAAAGATGTGTTAATAGGGCCACAAATTCCCAGTACTGCACATGCTGGACATTTGTGAGAGGCCCTACAACTCTAATATCATGGCTCTGTGACCCTATGAGCCTAATACTGCTCCCCGCCCCAATTCACCTGTGCTCCCAAAGCTGGAACAGGCTAAAATGTTTTCCCAGACAGCGATCTCTTCCAAGGCAGGTCCTTACTGTGTGATTCTTGGAGCAAAAGATTTTACCTGTACAAATCACATTGTAGTTGCCCAGTTCTCCTTTAATCATTCACAATGATGGACTCACTGTAAACCCTTTAATTATGTGCCGCCGCTCTTGCAGGAAGCCTGGGTTTCTCAATTTATCCTTGTTTTAGGGCTTGGGTTCAGGGACAGCATGGGTGAGACTAGCCACTATGGCAAAGGAAGTATATTTTCCCCCTTCAGATTGGATTTTTTTCTTTCTTTCTTTCTTTTTAAGTAAAGCTGCTGCAAAGCAAATCTTTCTCAGGAAGACAAGCATCTTTGGTGTCTTTTAAATCAAATTTTGGAGACTCAGGATAAAAAGGTAGCCACCAAAATGAAGAGCCACAGAAAAGGTGATGATATTTACACATCATCAACAAACTCATCTCTTTCTGAGAATCCAATAGTAGCTTCCAACTTCCATCCTCTGTTACTGATGTTATGAGATTGTCTGACATATTTTCTTTTTTGCTGAACTGACCTTTCATCTATAATCTGCTAACCTTTATGTTTTATATGAAAAGTGTAAACAGGGCAGCTGACAAATCTCCTGTTACTTGATGGCATTTTCGTGGGTTTTCTTTTTTTTTTTTTTCCAGACTAGATTAATTTGGAAGGCTCTGCAGTCCAGCTTCAAACTTCTTGGTATTCAAATAGCAACACTTTAAAATTGTCGGGCAAAGAGGTGCCTGCCTTTTTCCATTTTATTCAGATCATGCCAGCTAAGCTGACCTGCTTGTACAAAAAAAAAAAAAAAAAAAAAAAAAAAAAAAAA